>NC_088218.1:25536999-25671999 GCF_036934945.1 Oncorhynchus masou masou | reverse complement strand
ATGAAAAGAGGCCCATTTCCTGCAGCTCGTTTGATACCTGTTGGGGATGCTATTCAGGTGACAAAGATTCAGGCACAGAGGGGGGACCAGATGTGATTTACACACTCATTAGCATCTGAATGAAATGCCTGAGACCCAGGCTGGATCAGATCAGATTGGGGGCCATGCAGAATAGACCGGGGATAGGGGGACCGTGCCTACTCCCACCGCCTGGCTTGGTCCTCACCTGGATGGGTTCTCCTTCTCCCCTCTGATCTTTATCACATCTGAGGGGCCTGATCCCTCACCCTTCTAAACCCCCTACCTTCCCTCTCCCTTCCCCCTGGCCCCCAGCTGGTGACATACTGGCAGACCAGCAGAGTTTTATGACAGTGAGCAGTCTTTCCTCTCTCTCGTTCTCCTCTCTCTCTCTCTCTCTCTCTCTCTCTCTCTCTCTCTCTCTCTCTCTCTCTCTCTCTCTCTCCCTCTCTCTCTCTCTCTCTCTCATTATCCTCTCTATCCTCTCTATCTCTCTCATTCTCTCTCTCTCCTCTCTCTCTCTCTCTCTCTCTCTCTCTCTCTCTCTCTCTCTCTCTCCCTCTCCCTCTCCCTCCCTCTCCCTCTCCATCTCTCCTCTCTCTCTCTCTCTCATTATCCTCTCTATACTTTCTCTCTGTCTCTCTCCAGCTCAGAGCACAGATGCGATTCAGAAAATGTGCCTTCACACCAATTTCGTTTTTTTTTTACATCGTTCATTGTGTTTAATACACATCAGGAAAATTCTACTAACCCGGCCACTAACAATGAATCCCAAACAATGCCGGTTTGCTTGGAAGTCTTCCAAGATGCTATCTTGTGACAGTGAGCCTCTATTTCATACGTTGGATACGTTTCATTCACAGGCGACAAAGAGCGACAAATATTTTATGTGGTAAAAGGTCATAAATTAAACGTGGTCATCATTTTGGCTGCCGGTAAATTATTTTAGTTAAGAATTTGGAAAGAACTGGTAATAAATCAACTTTGCTATATGGCAATGGCTTTGCTCAGTGTTTTTCTTGTGGGCTTAGTCAGATTGACAAGCTCTCCCCCTGCAATGTTTAAAACTGTGTGAACACAAATATTTCTCTTGTTTTTGTCCATTAGAATCTATTAGAGAGATAGGAGGGGAAAATAATGAGAGAGCGAGAGAAGAGAGGGGGAGAGAGTGAGAGAAGAGAGGGGGAGAGATGGAATCGAGTAGAGAGAGAGTTTTCTTGTCACTTTTGTTTATTGTTTATTTCACGAGCTTTGGTAATGTAAACATATGTTTCCCATGCCAATAATGCCCCATTGAATTGAGAAAGAGAGAGAGAGCGAGAGAGAGCGAGAGAGCGAGAGCGAGAGAGAGCGAGAGAGAGAGAGAGAGAGAGAGAGAGAGAATAGAGTAACTGACAGATTGTGTTAGGCTTCAGGTGCAAACTCAGTGTTCCTGAGATAAATGTAGCTGTACAGCCGCCTGGTCAGGAATGCATCACGACCTTGACCAGATCAGACTGTTGTTTTTACCCATTTACTTATCTCAGGGTCTGTACAATAGTTATGGCGAGTTAGGAAAGGTGAAAAACACAAAACAACTCAACTTGTCAGACCTGTGAAAGGATTTGAGCTGTTTTAGCTTCTCACAGGCCAGCAAAAATACATTTAAAAATTACCTCAGGCCTATACATTTCATTACTTTTTTTGTTCTTATTTTATTCTCATTGTAAAGGAAATCACCATCAAATGACTTTGTAAGAGTGCATAATTACAACTCAGGTTCTGCAGAGCTGTTATTAACAAAAACCTACAGTAATCCATTCTGGCAGTGCAATATGTTATTGTAGCATACTAATTAATCTTACAGGAAGTGTAATACATTTACAATATCAGATTGAAGCAATACTGTATATAAATTTATTAAATCTTTTAATCAGTTCTGGCTAAATTAATTTTGCACTGATTGCTTACATTTGAATTTGCATATACTTAGTGCAAGTCATTTATTTCCATGGATTCCTTTTTATTAAAATGGGGCACATGGCCCTTGAGCTAAAAAAACATTGCTGCTTTTCCCACAGAACATCCTCACTTTAGTTGCATTAAATAGCATGTACATTTTTATGCAAGCAACATCTCAAGCTAAAACTGCTTCCTGTTAGGTCTGCCTTATATGACGAGGTTAGGACCTGTCAATATGACCAGTATCCAACAACAAAAGGCTCTATTTGGTCAATTTGACAGAGTTGAGACTTTCCATTGTGAAGAGGCATGCCTCTGAAATCTACTGCAGTCACTCTGTCATGCTCTGTGGCCTTGGTAAGAGTAGATGATACTCCTCGTGATGCACCTTCCCTTTCTTTGTCCCTGGTAAATAGAAATGGGACAGAAGACATTTTCCGAAGCACATCTCTCCTTCTCTCTCACCCCCCCCCCCCCCTCTCTCTGACACACATGCACGCACACATGCTTTACCCCCTCCACGCACACGCACGCACACGCACGCACGCACGCACGCACACACACACACACACACACACACACACACACACACACACACACACACGGGAGCTCAGACTGCAGCACTCACTTGTAGTACAGTAGACTGTAATTGATGACAGTGATGTGTGGATGCATAAAGGGAGAACTAGTATCATGCTGGTGGCTGTATACAAGGGGCAAGGCCCCACTGGCGCTCTGGGGGCCTGAGCTCACTCACAGCAACAACAGACAGAGCTACAGAGTTAGGTCATATTAAACAGCTAGCTGATAACACAGTGCTGTGACTATCAAATTGGTGCCTGCATACCCCCCCCCCCCCATTCCCCACATCAAGCCAACAACAGGCCCTGGCCCTGCTTTGGCCCCGTCAGCAGATTCCTTTACCTGGAGCGGAACTGGTACTGTGTGTGTGTGTGTGTTTATTTATCAATGCCAGTGTATGTGTGTTTATAGAAAAGCATTTGGAGGGGAGGGCACACTGGGGCGGGGAGGTGGAGGTGGGGGTTGTGAACCTGTGGCAGCGAGCCATGGAGATAGAGGGAGGGAGGTAGGGAGAGGGAGATAGAGGGAGAGACGGGAGGCCCGACAGAGACAGGGCCACAGAGAGAGAGACAGAGAGGGAGCGAGAGAGAGGACAGGTCCAGATAAGATTCTCAGCTTATAGCAACACACTACTCCACTATCAAGAACATGGATACTCTCTTCATGAGTGAGCAGGCCTCCAGAGCAGAGCACTGTACCCAGCGAGCAGGCTGAGAACATCTAGGAAGCTGAAATGTAACCAGAAATAATAAGATTCCAAAGTAAGTGTGTTACATTTATACGCACTGTAAGATGAGTTCTCCCTGTGCCTTATTCATTGGATTTATCTGTCATATTTTGATTGTGAATAAAACTAAAACAAGGGTTTGTGGGGAGACTTCCAGATGAGCGCTTTTTGGGGGTAACATGAATATTTGAGAGGAAACCTGATTCTTCTGGATAAAGCACCCGTCATTTACTTCTTTGATCCCCTATTCCTATTCCAGGACATTCCATTATTTATCTGCTTATAAATATCTGCATAAATTGAGCAGGCATAGGTGATTTGTCAACAGTCCATCGACATTGATGTGCAGGTGGTGCTCCCTTGGTATTTCCAGTAGTGATTACTATACAATTTACATTTGTACACATTTAAGTACAAAAGCACACACATTTCGAATAGTTTAAGTACCCGCTTGCTGCATTCATTGGGTAAGTTGGTAAGAAGCCTAAAAGGGGCTTTTATACTATAGTCAAAGAAAATGTGAAATTGTGTGAGCAAAGTACCAGTTTGCCCACGATGAACGACTCAAACTGGAAAGTGTTTCATCCTTCCTCCTCCGAAAGGTTTTGTGTGTATTTGGTTAGTTACAGTAATTATAGCCAATAAGTGACAGCCAAAATCAGACAGGAGAAAGTAGAGGCTGCAGAGGCACACACACACACACAAACACACACACACACACACACACACACACACACACACACACACACACACACACACACACACACACACACACACACACACACACACACACACACACACTCTCTCTCATAGCAAGGACCCGCTGCAGAACATCTGCTGAGAGATTTGCATATTAATTAACCCATATTAACACTAATTATTCTGGGAAATTATCAAATAAATTAAATTTTCTAATTTTAACCTTTTCCTTTGCTTGATGTATCAGCAGCCAGAGGAACCTTCCGCTGGAAATCGATCTCACCTGAGCCGGTGATCTTAGGAAATTGGTATTTTTATTTGTAAATATGATTTTTTAATTCCTCCCCCAGCTTTCTGCCTCGAGTCCTGAGGGCAGCCGAGGGAGCTTTTGTGTGCCTTGCCTCTTCCCCCCACCCCCCACCCCTTTTTTTTGGCTCCTGCGTTGGGGAGGCAGGGGCCCAGAACATTTGTCGAGGAGGAGGAACATGTGCAGGGTTGCACAGATGGTGGATCTGTACAGGGCGAGTAAAGGTGGGCCCTCTGAGCAGTTGAGCAAACCTTGAAGCTTTCTTTTTCCAGCCTGTTGCTCAGGCCTCTGCAAATAAATGGGAGTTTAATTCAATTAGAATCAGGCTACTGTGGGTGCCTCATGGCAGACATTATTGAACATAACCAACCCCTTCCTGACACACTCAGAATCACTCACTACTCACTCCCATGCACAGAGAGAGAGAGAGACACACACACACACACACACAACCATACACACACACAACCACACACACACACACACACACACACACACACACACACACACACACACACACACACACACACACACACACACACACACACACACACACACACACACCACACACACACACACACACACACACACACACACACACACACACACACACACACACACACACACACACACACACACACACACACACTCCCCACTCCCAGGTTGGTTTACACATCGCTGAATTTTCACCATTCATCGCCTCTACAAAGCTGCCCCTCTCCTTTCAGCTCTTTGTTTGCCCTCTGCCACTGTCCTTTTACAGCTTACGGCTTGCTTGTTCTGGCCCCTGTGAAACACCAGGCTAGTAGACGTGCACAAGATCTCAATCGTTCTTGTGTCTCTCACTGGAATACAGACAGTCACAAGCGTTCTTGTGTCTCTCACTGGAATACAGACAGTCACAAGCATTTTCGGTATGTAATGAATGTAAAACAGCAAGTTTTCCTAATGAGTAAAAGGCCAAAGTTAAACATATTTCAAATTCCGAAGAGAGAAAAATATATTTAAACCTTCCCGCCGTTCCCCCCACCTACAACCCCCAAATGCTTCCTACCCTAAACGGCCTACTCAGAGCCCTAAACTCTGTCGTGAAAAGGAAATGTGAAAGTTAAAAGGTCATTGTTAAAACCCCTTCCAGTGGGGTAGCCACAAGGCTTTGACCTCATTTCTACCTTAATGCCTCTCTACCTCTCCTATTCCCCCCCCCATCCCTCCTAGCCCTTCAGGTGATCTGCATGTTTCTCATTCATGAGACAGGGCAGTTTTCCTCCAATAGGGTGAATGTCCTTGCTCATTACCAACACTGATAGCCACAGGAAACACAACATTACCTGGAGCTAAGCCTCAGTGGTCTCAGTTAGCCAGGCTCTTAGTGTGAGTCACCTACTACCTTTCCCCATCACAATCTAACGGGAAGCTGGCTGGGAACTGGCAAGTCTCTGCCTCCAAATAGAGGGTGCTGTGATAGACATAGAGACCCACTGGGTGGAATAGATCTTCTGGCGCCTTCTGTCTCACCTGTTCCATCAGACAGAAGTGATTATTTGGATATTTTTCTGGGCTGTTCGTTATGGATCGGGTGTAGATCCAGCGCCTCCCAGCTCGGGAACCTGTTGAGAGGGCTTTGTGGAAGAGTGTTAGGGAAAGGGGAAGAGTAGGTGCACCTTTGCAGCACATTCACCCAAGGTATGTTTATTTGAGTGCGTGTTTTGGGTATGTTCAGAGGGTCAGTGTATGACTCAAGGGTTGTATGGTTGATGTGTATGACACGTACATTTCATAGTGTGAGAGTTATGGTTTGTTTTAACAGCTCAACAGTAAAACACAGTTATGTCTTTTTTGGTTCTGAAACGTGCTGTCTTTTCTCTTTGGAAGAACACTTTCCGGGTTTAGATGACTTTATATGGCCTTTTGCTATTAGAAGGGTAGAGAGAAACTGCCACAGTCGAAACACTGATTGTCAAATGTCTTTATTTTGTTTTAAAAGAAAGAAGTTGAGATTTCAAATCAGACTCCTTTTTGTCACAGACATTGAAAGGATAACTCGCGCTCTCATCCCTCGACGGGGGAGGGGGAAAAAAAACGGTCATTTTGGAAGGTTATAGACGTCATAATCAATGCACTTTTGAAACTGCCCTCTGCACTGGTATGCCTGACAGCCTAATACCAGAGCTCTGAAAGGGTTATGCCAGCCACGCATACGCCTGATATTAAGCAAGACTCAAGCGAGCAATTACAAGTGTCATTTTAATTATCTGTAAAAGTCGTTCCCTTTATTTACCTCCAATCAGAAGAGAGCTGGTGAAATCAGCTGGTAACAGGTGGCATCAGTCAAAATGCCAGCTGTAATTGCCTTTGTTGAGGGCGGCACTTAAACTAAAGGAGGAGAAAAATAGAAAGTGTCATCTGAAAGAAAACGTAGCCTAAAAAGTAAACAGGATGATTTCTTTGTCTATCTCGTCTAGAAACACAAAAGATTGATTAGCGGTGAGGTATTGAACAAAATAATGGCATAGTGTAGGCTGACATTAGTAGGTTCG
The DNA here is from genome assembly GCF_036934945.1 of Oncorhynchus masou masou. Lineage (NCBI taxonomy): Eukaryota > Metazoa > Chordata > Actinopteri > Salmoniformes > Salmonidae > Oncorhynchus > Oncorhynchus masou. The sequence goes on along the minus strand of NC_088218.1, from coordinate 25,665,185 downwards.
GAATGACTTTGTTTCAGAGTACAATGCCCAACGTCAGGCTGGTGCTTATAGTATACTGAGGCATCTGTCAGAGATGTCATCTAAACAAAGCAGGCTCTCCGAAGGCAATGCTACTTGCATCTTTGATTGACAAGTCACACATTGTCATTTCTGTCTTCTCCAAGCTCTTTGGTGTGTAACGCTGTGTCTGATAGCCAATGTTCTAGCTTGGAGATCGCATCCACTGAGCACACCTCTCGCACTCCCCACCTCTCCCCTAAAACACGTGGACCTGTATGGAAGCACAGAACCCCAACCGGGCGTTTAGTAGCTTTCACAGTTCGTTTTGGACAATTGTAGATGGCTAGAGGTTTGCAGGGAGTGGGATGATCTTCACCTCTCCTCTATGTCCAAGGCCCATTGTTTCCAGGTTCGTTGCTCAATATTGAAGACGTCACATTGTAGCGCCTCTCTTCATGCGTTAACCTATACTATAGCACACTGAAAAATGCTCTATGAGAGGTTTGGGGTGTAAAGAAAGGCCTTTTTAAACCTGTCCATCCTTAGATAATGTCATTCACTCCTCCTGGGTATTTGTCGGTATTCAGGCTGTGTCCAGAGATCAGGTCTGCAGGGGGCGGGGTAATAGCTTCCCAGGCCTCCTGCTTCTTTGTTAACCCCTGCCGCCTGCCTGCTAGGCCACCCTTAGAAACCTGCCTGGGAGAAAGGGGAGTAGGGAGTCCACAGCACGTTGTGTTGCTAGGAAATGGTTGAACCTCTGGGATGAGGGGGTTAGGGGGTGTCGCGGTAAGTTGGGAAAGGACCAAAGGGGAAATATAGTAATAATAATAATAATAATAACATGTTATCAAGGGCAGTGCCAAGGTATATCTGGGACCACACAGCAGGAGTTTGAATGTCTCACTTTCTTTTGGGCTTTTCTTTGGCTTTCTCTTTTTTTCATGTCTGAGAGCATTACCCAGTCTGAACTTGCCTAAACCCTTGTGGTCACACCTCTTGAAAAGGTTTTGTTTCCCCCATCAATTGGTATTCTAACCAGGTCAGCTGATTCTACTGGCCTTGTCTACGTAGCGGTTTTCATTTTAATTTGCACCTGTTGTTCGGAAGGCAAGTGCAGACCCGCGGATTATACAAAGATCATGCATGGACATACTGTATATGCTCAACGTAATCTTATTACTCTCCATAGTATATAAAAGAAAATATCAGAGTTTTTTCCCCTTCTCAGTTTTGTAATTTTAAAGGATTTAAGGTTTTATTTAGTAGTCATATATAGCTACAGTACAGCAATTAAAACGGACCTGAAAAATGTTTGCACTCTTTTTCCTCGCCTTCCCCTAGCCACATCTGAAATCGGTTCCCATGATGTCATACTCTGATTTCCCCCCTCTGTGGTTGTTTTTGAGAGAGTAGTGTTTTAGGAACTAGCAGTGAGCTGTGTCCGGGTGTGATGCGGTGATGTCCCGGCCCTGTTTCTCTCGCTGAGCTAACGTCCTGTGTTCATTCCTCTAATATGTCTTTAGGCTTCCGTTTGTAGGACAGACAATTTATGGGCCTTGTGTGTAGACTGGAGAGGCTCGAGAACCAGCCTTGTGAGGGCAGACTAATTCACAAACAGCCACCTTCAATTGAGTTCACAGCACTTATTTACAGGCTGCCTATTTTAAGAGAAGCTGCCGTGTGTCTGGGACCAAGTGTTGTGGAATCAAGCGGGCCGCTACTTGTGTGAGTTATTTTAATGTGGGGCTCGACTGCGCAGTATTGACTCATTGAAAACACTCCCTGAGAAAGACAAGAGGAGAGGGAACGGAGGGAACGGAGGGAAAGGAGTGGGGTGCAGGTCCTGTTTAGGTTAAGTTTTTTTTTTTTTTTTTTTTTACACTGTATGTATTATTTCATTTATCATTGTAAGGATTTGACTTGACGGTTGATATCTGTCAAGTTCTGGGGAAAAATGCAGTACAGTCGGTGCGCCACTTATTTAGGAGTGGTGAATGTGATGAAATGACTAGGAGTTAAGACGTTTCAATCCAGGGGGGGTATGGCTATTTGACATTTGTAAATATCAGAAGTGCAGAGTATCTCAGCCACGTCGTGTATGCTTTAGATCTGTGAGCCCAACTGAAAGGTGTAGCTAGGTTGGCATCTCAGGCAATCACATTTGTGGCTATTTTGGCGTGTCTATGTAGCAGCTGACTGACTCCACACACCATGATGGGTAAAGTTAGTTTCCAGTCTGTCGCTGTGGGTGTTGTTGTAATTGGAATGTACCCCCACAAGAAAGGGCCCATGTCCCAAACAGGAATGTGTTTAACCTGCAATCAAATAAAATCAAAGTTTATTGGTCACTCAAGCAGATGTTATAACAGGTGCAGCGAAATGATTGTGTTACTAGCTCCTAACAGTGCAGTGCAATCATGACTTCATCTAAGGACATAATCCTCGATGACCTTTTTTCCATATCAAGGTCAGTACAATGAGCACCAAATTTGAATTCCTCTCGTGACCCATCTTGTTTTGTTTTGTGTTCTCCCCCATTGCAGCGTTGAATTATGAGAATGTGATGGACACTGGTTCGGAGACAGAGGATGAGGACAAGCTGCTGGTATCAGAGGAGGATGGCCTACTCAACGGGGTGTGCAGCCCTGCCAGCCTGAATAACCACGACGCTGGATCCCCGAGGGTGGGCCAGGCCCTGACGACAAAGGAGGATGAGGACGATGACATGAGGGACAGCGGAGTAGACCATGTCTGGCATGACAACGACATGCTGCACGCCTCAGTCGACGGCACTGGTGAGCGTCACACACGGCCAAAATGTTTTCCGGATTTATTTGGGTTTCCATGAGATGATAGGCTAGCCAACTCCTCCCCCTCCACCACCCCCACCTCCACAGTAACAGGGGCAGAGGTTGACCGTGCACGGCAGTCATAAGGAGTGGAGAAGATCAAACCACGTTTTGACATGCAGGGAGTTTGACAAGCAGAGAGTCAGGAGACGTTACTGTATCTTGACGATATGTAGGAAACGTATGATGGTGCCACTGAAGATGGCAGAGGTACGGTGAAGAGTCCTACACCCCCACGTGACTGAAACTCACTCGGCTTGTCCCGGCGCTAAATCACAACACATATTTTTACCCTCGCTAAAGTCAACCAGAATGACATAAGATGATATTGACAGATAGTTTCAATCGTGAAACTAAGAGCGTACATGACATTTTCTTAGAATGACCTCTTTTGATTGTCTCTAAAATCGCAATATGATCAGAGCTTCAGTATATGATTGATATACAGTGGGGCAAAAAAGTATTTAGTCAGCCACCAATTGTGCATGTTCTCCCACTTAAAAAGATGAGAGAGGCCTGTAATTTTCATCATAGGTACACTTCAACTATGACTACTTCAAAATGAGAAAATAAAATCCAGAAAATCACATTTATTTGCTAATTATGGTGGTCTCCTACAAACAAGCAATATTTCTGTCTCTCACAGACCTGTAACTTCTTCTTTAAGAGGCTCCTCTGTCCTCCACTCGTTACCTGTATTAATGGCACATGTTTGAACTTGTTATCAGTATAAAAGACACCTGTCCACAACCTCACACTCCAAACTCCACTATGGCCAAGACCAAAGAGCTGTCAAAGGACACCAGAAACAAAATTGTAGACCTGCACCAGCCTGGGAAGACTGAATCTGCAATAGGTAAGCAGCTTGGTTTGAAGAAATCAAATGTGGGAGCAATTATTAGGAAATGGAAGACATACAAGACCACTGATAATCTCCCTCGATCTGGGGCTCCACGCAAGATCTCACCCCGTGGGGTCAAAATGATCACAAGAACGGTGAGCAAAAATCTCAGAACCACATGGGGGGACCGAGTGAATGACCTGCAGAGAGCTGGGACCAAAGTAACAAAGCCTACCATCACTAACACACTACGCCGCCAGGGACTCAAATCTTGCAGTGCCAGACACGTCCCCCTGCTTAAGCCAGTACATGTCCAGGCCCGTCTGAAGTTTGCTAGAGAGCATTTGGATGATTCAGAAGAAGATTGGGAGAATGTCATATGGTCAGATGAAACCAAAATATAACTTTTTGGTAAAAACTCAACTTGTTATGTTTGGAGGACAAAGAATGCTGAGTTGCATCCAAAGAACACCATACCTACTGTGAAACATGGGAGTGGAAACATCATGCTTTGGGGCTGTTTTTCTGCAAAGGGACCAGGACGACTAATCCGTGTAAAGGAAAGAATGAACGGGGCCATGTATCGTGAGATTTTGAGTGAAAACCTCCTTCCATCAGCAAGGGCATTGAAGATGAAACGTGGCTGGGTCTTTCAGCATGACAATGATCCTAAACACACTGCCTGGGCAACGAAGGAGTGGCTTCGTAAGAAGCATTTCAAGGTCCTGGAGTTGCCTAGCCAGTCTCCAGATCTCAACCCCATAGAAAATCTTTGGAGGGAGTTGAAAGTCCGTATTGCCAAGCAACAGACCCAAAACATCACTGCTCTAGAGGAGATCTGCATGGAGGAATGGGACAAAATACCAGCAACAGTGTGTGAAAACCTTGTGAAGACTTACAGAAAACGTTTGACCTCTGTCATTGCCAACAAAGGGTATATAATAAAGTATTGAGATAAACTTTTGTTATTGACCAAATACTTATTTTCCACCATAATTTGCAAATAAATTCATTAAAAATCCTTCAATGTGATTTTCTGGATTTTTTTTCTCATTTTGTCTGTCATAGTTGAAGTGTGCCTATGATGAAAATTACAGGCCTCTCTCATCTTTTTAAGTGGGAGAACTTGCACAATTGGTGGCTGACTAAATACTTTTTTTGCCCCACTGTAGCTCAATTTGCTAATAATCTAGTTTAGATCATTTCGGGCAGGTGATACATACAACTTTGGATGCGCCTTACTTCTTAGTTTCTTTGGAGCATCACTGATAGCAGAGAGCCTAGTCATGGATGCTTGAAAGATAAATACTTTTAATTAGGGCTAGGGGATCATCATTAAAGGAAGCCAGACTGCTGCAAAAGTCATTAACAATCTTAAATGAAATTTTTATTTTTATGATAGCCATTTACATGTATAATAAGAGTCAATGATTCTTGCAGCGGTGTGACAGAAACAGAGTGTAGCGAGAACTCATGTAAGACATCCCGTTTAAATGAGCCGGTGTTAGCTATTCATTTCTCCTAATGAACTGGGTTCTGTAGAGTGCCGAAAAGGGGGAAATATTTCACCATCTAAAATGTTATTACGCTCAATTTAAAACAAAAAATTATCTATTGAAAAGGAGGAAGTTCACTTTGTGGTTACTGATTATCGACATAGAAACTGTAAAACATAGTTGTCGTAGACAGTCAGTGCGTTATTTTGCTATGTTTACGGATGTTTATATTTCTGCAGTCAGTCCATATGCGGATTCTTTAAAAAGAAATGTTCAAATTGTTTAAACAAGTTTGATAAAAAAGTCTGTGGTGCCTTAATGTCTGTAATTCAACAATGTTGCAATTCCCAGATAATCTGCTTCTCAAGTGATGAAACGTAGTCGGCCATATTTCTGAGACCTAGTGTAGTTAAGTAGTGTAGATGATGGGAGTCTTCTCTTTCCCAAGCTTGTGGGCAGAATGTTTGTCTGCCTTTTTCCCCCTCTTTCACGGGTGCCTTACTGTCTACAATGATACCTCAGCACATACTGTAGATTAGCTGTGCTTTTCTCCCCTGCCTTGTCTACGTCAGCTTTAGTACCCTTTCCAAAGGATACAGGTTTTGAATCGAAGAGCACTGCAAAAAGTTTCTTAGCTGTGCCTTTCCGGTGACCGCACAATCAGAGTTTTGTGTTCTAGAATGGTCCTTGACATTCTTTCATCCCACAATGGGGCCACTGGATGCAGTGGGCTGGAATACATGACATCACTATCATTCTAAAACAAATCACCTGCATTCTCCCCTTTCTGCCCGTGTCTCTTTCTTCTCCCGGCCCGGCTCTGTTCAAGGCCGCTCAGAGAACTAACAGAAAGGAGGAGGAGGACCTTTGTTTTTTACTGCGCCCTGTTCCACTGGTAACTGGCCATAAACATTGGAATGTATTCAAAACAAACAGCATCAATGGCGTTAAGTAAATAGGTGGACGTATGGCAGGGGAAAGGTATTCTGGACCCCTCCTCGGTCGCAGTCAGAAATTAAACATCCTTCAGTTCAGTGCAGGCCTTCTCTCACACTCCCCCTCTCCTTACATGATTTATCAGGCAGAGAGAGACAGCGAGAAATCAGACTGGCTTTTTGACTCACATGACACTTTCAACTATAAAAACGGGTCTCTCTCTCTCTCTCCAATGGATGTGTAGCTGTCAGAAGCAATAGAAATGGCCCAAAAAGGATCTGTGCAAAGGGCCATAGAAGTGAGGTAGGTGTACGTGGTCTTAGCCTACCTCCTGCTGGAAATTCCCTCCCTCTCATTCCTTGGCCACACACAGATAATAGGGACTGTTCAAGGTAAAGAGGGGACGAAAAGGGACAAAAAGGGACAAAAAGCAAATCCCCACTTGTGCTCCTTGAGTCATATCAAAAATATGCAGTGAAATTGGATTACTCAAGGCTGCGAAAACCATAATGGCTGCATCCATGCGAACTCTCCCACTTTTCAGGAAAAAGAAACGTGAGGGAAAGAGAGCTTGATTAACATTCAGTAAGTTAGAAATGACAAAAAAAGTAACTATCCATATATGCTGGTCTCTTAAACACCAGAATTATATTTGTGGCTGTGGTGGAGGATTTTCTTTGGATTGCTCACAATACTCCAGTGTATCTTCAACAATATTGCTAAAGGGCCATTTCCTTAGAGTGCAGCCTGGTTTGATGTCATTACTGAGAAGACAACGGCACTCCAAAACCCCCTCATATGCAAATGAAAAATGTCTGGCATGTTTCTCCACCACACAGTCAAGCTTCATGTCAAGGGAAAGTTGAGTACTTTTCTTTCAAAAGAGTCCATTTTTTTATTCTCTGAAGCTATTGGCTGTTTTTATTTATTTATCTGTTTGGTGCAGACGGAAACAGTCTCACTTCAAGCGAAAGAAACCAAAAAACTCCTCTCCTAATTATTGAAATGAACCAACTATTAAAACACCAGATTTTTCACTCTGCACCAAAATATACGATATATATATTATATTTGTTGTTCCTGCATGTGATTCGTGAATGCTAATTCAATGACAAGTATTCAGGCAACGTTTTATTCTGAAGATTTTACACAACTTGTCAGCTACTTTTCAAAATCATTTCCCAAAAAATGTTTTCTGTTAAAGTCCACGGTGCAAGTGACAGTAAAGGAGAGAGTTCCTCTATTCCCTTAATCCACTGATTTGTTTGTTTACCCCTTCATGGCAACACAGTATCCTTGAGACCATAGAAATCACATGGCTAGAACAAGGAGAAACAGAGAGAGAGAGACAAGAGCCATTTTTATTTACCAGCCACTATCTTCTCGGAAGTACCTTGATTTAATTTTCAAAGACAGGACGGAAGGAAGGAGTCACAGAGGACTCCTTAAGTTAATTGTCTGTGGACATGAACACCAACAAAAGTCCCCTTGTTCGCCGCTGCCCACACGGCAAGAGAATTTACCCACCAATGTCAAAAGTTGTTCTCTCCCTTGTTTATGAGCCTGTCTGTCAATCTAGGGTCCTTTATTTATGGCTGTCTTACCTGTGCCAGGACAAAATGCAAGTCTGCCCTTGGCGTTCCTACGACTATGCATTACGTTGATTGGTACTAGATTCTAAGCGCACAGTCCAGGATTTTATGCGAAAACCCCCTGTATAGTTTGTCATTTTTTCTGCCGCGTATAGATTGTTAGTATTGTCACAGTGAGGGAATAACAACTGCAAGGCCTTTTGTGCCGTTTACTCCTCTCTGACTGTTCAGGTGGATGGGGCTGGCTTCTTGAATTAATCTTTCTTTCTGGCAACTCTCACTACCCCCGGAATGGCAGAGCAGCTTTCTTTCCCACTGCTTGTTGTTGTTTTTAAGGTAAATAAGGCTCTGTCTGGTCCTGATGATTAAGAATGCCACACAAAGCCTCGGCACAGTGCAACACAGCAAGCCCTTTATATCTCCGTACCTTCCTCTGAAGGCTTCATTGTGAGGCTTGGGTTTACTTGGTACACTACAGCATTGAACTGAACTTCTCTTTTCCTTCTCTTCCCTACTCCCTCCCCTCCTCCCTCCCCCCCCTCCCTCCCCTCTTTTCTCCACAGATGAAATGAAAGATGATTATGACACTTTGGGGCCTGATGCCCCTCTTCAGACAGTTGGAAACGGTACGGGTGAGTTGATTTAATCCATTGTGAGGAGATTTGATGTACAGATGTAGGATCTTAATTTGATAACCCTGTTGCAGAAGAACTTTCCTGCAATGCAAGCATAGTCCTGGACCAGAATTAATTGTAATCCACATAATAATTCACATTTCCTGCTACTGCAGGATTATTTTTCTGCTGTAGCAAACTGTCTCAAATTAAGATCCTACATCTGTATTGTGTTGAAAGACGAGGCCGAGACCAACCACCCTTCCAATCCCTGTTTGTGGGTCGCTGTGTATCTGTGTGTCCGTGTAGAGCACTAGTGTCCCTGCATGGTCCTTTCTACACAAAACTGTGAAGCCTAATCCTACCTGCCATTTTTAATTAAGTAAACAAAGCTCATTTCCACCCACAAGCCTCTTGGGCATTAAGTTTTCCCTCCATGATATCATCCTGACCGCTGCTGACAACTGGCCTCGGCACCATTTGGGTAAACACTCACCACATAACGAGAATACTTCCTTAGAAATCTTCTATTCTTCTGTTTCATTTATTTATATAGTTTCTTGATTGTGTGTGTGAGCACACAGGTGTGTGTGTGTGGTGACTTTTTTGTGTGGAAATTGAGACATCGCAAATGTTTCCGTTAAGGCTGTGGAAACAACGTAGTGGCACCGCATTGGTAGGAAGAACCCACCATGGGATTACATGTGATTTCATTTAAGAAATGAAAATTGCAATCACGTCTTGCCACCTAAGAACTCTTTTATCCAGGTGATTTCCTCTATTACAGAGGAGAAAGTCATTTCAAGAGAGGCATCACGAGGTTGAGCTTGTAACTTGTTGGCAATACAGTGACTTCCGAAACTACATTTCATTTGCAAAATCAAATTAGTCTAAATTTGATCTTTTTGATGTATTTTTATAACCTTAAGATACATATTTGTTTAACGGTGAGTTGTGAATCCAGTATAGAGATCTCAAGCATCCTCACAGTTTTGTATCTCTAAAATGCATTAGATGATTCTCAAACGGTTCACACAAAGTCCTAATGAGAATGCAGGAAATTGAGCTGCCGAGTTAACAGTTGCTTCATACGATTTCATACAAGCTCCTTTGGCACCAGTGACATTTTCATGCCACTTTTGACAACCAAATACACGACCTTGACCTTTCACAAATTGGACCCATAAAATAATCACTGCCAAACAAATCACAATATATAAATGTACCTTGGTTTGGACATGTCTAATTAAATAAGTAACTATCTAAATCCAGTGAAATCAAACTGTTTGCGTGACTTCCTGTAACATTTAGCATGATAATGTTATATGTGACGAGTTTTATAACAGTAATGTGATAGGGGGGTGGGGGAAATAGAATATAGACTTGCCCCAGGTTGTCGGAATGCCATATAGTATAGTTTGAATTAACGTGAACCTTTGAGTGTCTATCATCTGCTGTTGACTAATGAAGGTTGCCGGGTTTTGATGAGCTTTGTTTGCTTTTGGAGCCACAGCTATCTCTACACTGCAGCTTTCTGGATTCCCTAAAGAGAAGGGACTGGAGGATATGAGAAAACGCACAATGTGTGACTTCAGCAATTTCAGAAAGACAGCTTCAGAAAGTGTTTTAAGGACTATGGTTTAAAGCTTCTTTTTTTGTGCAACGTTGTTGTTTGTCCTCAGTAATCTGTTCCACAGCCGATCCACTAAACCAGAGACATTTTATTGACCCCTTGTCAATACACGGGGAATTTGATTGTGCTGTTGCTACACAATGTGTAAATAAAATGTTGTTTTCGAGAGGCTTTAAAAACCCAGAGGCTTAATTAAATAGATATCATCTTAAAGATCCAAAATTGTAAAAATACAAATTCTTTTCATTTCACATATGAAGGAAATTTAGAAGGCATTTGACCAGTTTGAATTGTGTTCCCCACATTTATTGTGTAACTGGTAATACGATTCAAGGAAATACAATATGTTTATCTGAAATACTTTCCCACGATTTAAGGTGGTGCTTTTCTAAGATGAACTCATATTTCTTGTTTTAGTGGCTGTTGCGTGACAAGATAACACAGTAATTCAGATGTATTCTCCCACAACTACTACCTTAATGTCTGTTGTGGAGTTTCTTCATCCCATTTAGACCCGACACGTTCTCAGTATTGCTGTAACACACATTTCTCTTGGGGAGTGAAGAATCCAATTTCTCAAAACCCATCTCTCTCTCTTTCTCTCTTTCTCTCACTCTCCCTCCCTCCTCCTTCTCTCTTTCTCTTCTTCTTTTCAGTTAAGAATGTTGTTGATTGCACTTCAGAGTTTGAGGACTTCTTCGCTACGCGTAGTAAGCTCCAGGAGGAGAGCCTGAGCGAGAGCCACAGCCACGTGGTCAGCATCGCTGAGTACCTGCAGCGGGGCGACACTGCCATCATTTACCCAGAAGCACCCGAGGGAGAGGAGCTGTCCCGTCTGGGCACGCCCGAAGCGCTTGAAACAAACGGCCAGGAGGAAAATGGTAAGAGTCCAGAGACCAGCCAGGGAGGGCAAGAACAGAACCGGGGACAGGGGCTGTATGTATGAAGCATCTCAGAGTAGAAGTGCTGATTTAGTTTCAATTTGGCCTTTTAGATCACAAAGAATAAGACTGCATGGACAGGGGTGAGCTGGGGCCATATGTTTGAAATGTTTTAGAGTAGGAGTGCTGATCTAGGATCAGTGTTGCCTTTTAGACCACAATGAATAAGATTACATAGACATGGGGCAGCTGATCCTGGATCAGCGCTCCTCCATTGAGACTCTAACCCTACGCAGCAGTGGTGTGGCTGGACTCTTCTTGGTCTCTGTGGCTCTGTGACATGAGCAGCTGTTGGTCTCACAGATTCTTCACTGGATTCCTCTGTGTTTACCTTCGGTTCTCCAGTCTTTAAGCAGCAGCAGCTGCCAGAGGTCTGAGATAAGATAGTACACCTCCCAGACCCCGGGGGAACAGGGATTGAATTAGAATGGATTTATGATACGTACTTCAGAAATGATGAAAGTGTGGGAAAAATGCTATTAAATAAGGCACTTAGAAGCAATTAGGCAAGGGGACTATGGTTAAGGGGAGCAAGGAAGGACGAGGGGGGAGAGTGGGTGAGGTAGTGTTCTTAAAAACCAGGTCAAGGTGCTTTATTTCAGACTGACGTTTGTAAGATATCAGTGTAAAACAGTGTAAGATTAGATAACATGTTTCATTTTTGTCTCAAATCAAAAGTCAAAAGAAACACAATTACTTACGCTAAAAGTATGTTAAGCAACACATTCTAAAGTGTATAGGTCAATTAAAAGCTAATTCAATTTAGTATGTGTGAATTTTCACGTGTGTCTTAGTATGTGATATAAGAAAAGGGGGGTGGGGGGGGGAGTCTGTGTGTGTGTGCGCGTGTGTGTGTATGTGTGCATGTGTGTCAGGGCATGGATGCCAGCCTGAGACGACGGCACTCTGTAGAGCAGATTGCAGTGATACCTCCCCGGGCAGTCTCCCATTACTGCCATTGATTTGCTGCCACCTGGAACCCAGACCTCCAGATGCTTTCGCCCAACTGTTGACCTGCCCCTACTGCGACCGGGGCTACAAGCGCTTGACATCGCTCAAGGAGCACATCAAGTACCGCCACGAGAAGAACGAGGAGAACTTCGCCTGCCCCCTGTGCAACTACACGTTTGCTTACCGCACTCAACTTGAGCGACATATGGCCACGCACAAGCCCGACAGAGATCAGGTGAGGATCATGTGCCCTCGTTTGTTGTTGTTGTTGTTGCCGTTTTCAATCCCTTCATTATTCCTCTCCCCTTCCCGTTCCCTTCACTTACTTCCTTTCTAATGTGCTACGATCCCTTGGAGGAAAATATATCATTTTGATTGGCAATCATTATGAATTTTTCATGGCATTTTGGAGATGCAGATCTTTTAATGGTAATAACTTTAATTGAGGCCCTAAATGGTTTTTTGATGGCCCCGTCTGATATGATTTTGCGGTCTTATGTTCACGATCAAATGATTATGTTAATTTCCAATTTAGACATTTTATCTGCTCCTTAATTTCACTTCAACTAGTAGGTTTTATGTTCTTTAAAATCAAGCATTTCCTTCATGCAGTACTAAACTCAGCAAAAAAAGAAATGTCTCTTTTTCAGGACCCTGTCTTTCAAAGATAAATCGTAAAAATCCAAATAACTTCACAGATCTTCATTGTAAAGGGTTTAAACACTGTTTCCCATGCTTGGTCAATGAACCATAAACAATTAATGAACATGCACCTGTGTCGTTAAGACTCTAACAGCTTACAGATGGTAGGCAATTAAGGTCACAGTTATGAAAACTTAGGACACTAAAGAGGCCTTTCTATGGACTCTGAAAAACACCAAAAGAAAGATGCCCAGGGTCCCTGCTCATCTGTGTGAACGTGCCTTAGGCATGATGCAAGGAGGCTTGAAGACTGCAGATGTGGCCAGGGCAATAACTTGCAATGTCCGTACTGTGAGACGGTGCTACAGGGAGACAGGACGGACAGCTGATCGTCCTTGCAGTGACAGACCACGTGTAACAACACCTGCACAGGATCGGTACATCCGAACATCACACCTGCGGGACAGGTACAGGATGCCAACAACACCTGATCGAGTTACACTAGGAACGCACAATCCCTCCATCAGTGCTCAGACTGTCCGCAATAGGCTGAGAGAGGCTGGACTGAGGGCTTGTAGGCCAGTTGTAAGGTAGGTATTCACCAGACATCACCGGCATTAACGTTGCCTATGGGCACAAACCCACCATACAGGACTGCCAAAAAACTGATGAGTCGCGGCTTTGTCTCAACAGGAGTGATGGTCGTGTTTATCGTCGAAGGAATGAGCGTTATACCGAGACCTGTACTCTGGAGCGGGATTGATTTGGAGGTGGAGGGTCCGTCATGGTCTGGGGCGGGGAATCACAGATCACAGCATCATCGGACTAAGCTTTTTGTCACTGCAGGCAATCTCAACGCTGTGCATTACAGGGAAGACATCCTCTTCCCTCATGTGGTCCCCTTCCTACAGGCTCATCCTGACATGACCCTCCAGCATGACAATGCCACCAGCAATACTGCTCGTTCTGTGTGTGATTTCCTGCAAGGCAGGAATGTCAGTGTTGCCAATGCCAACAAAGAGCCCGGATCTCAATCCCATTGAGCACGCCTGGGACCTGTTGGATCGGAGGGTGAGGGCTAGGGCCATTCCCCCCAGAAATGTCCGGGAACTTGCAGGTGCCTTGGTGGAATAGTGGGGTAACTGGCAAATCTGGTGCTGTCCATGAGGAGGGGACGCACTGCAGTACTTAATGCAGCTGGTGGCCACACCCGATACTGACTGTTACTTTTGATTTTGACCCCCCTTTGTTCAGGGACACAGTATTCCATTTCTGTTAGTCACATGTCTGTAGAACTTGTTCACTTGTTCACTATGTCTCAGTTGTTGAATCTTGTTATGTTCATACAAATATTTACACATGTTAAGTTTGAAGAAAATAAAGGCAGTTGAGAGTGAGAGGACGTTTCTTTCTTGGCTGAGTTTATGTCAGAATCAACATGTACACTTATTATTGAGTCTCACTCACTCGCAATGTATTTTCTTTTAGATAAACTAACCTGGGAATTTGTTGACAATTTGCATGCATCACATCCAACTCCCTGTGTGGAAGAAATAAGCCTTCTATTCATAGATGTTACATTTGCTTGCTATCCGTGTTTTAAAGAAGAAGTGAACCTGAACAAAGCAGTAGTGACAATTGAAGTCCTCTTGGGGTAAAAAAAGAAGAAAAAAAGAAAGATAAAATGTGTTGTGCAGTTAGTGAATCGTCGTGTCATCGCTTACAGGCAAGCCCCAATCCCATGTTCCATAAGAACTGTCTCTACCTAGGAAAAGATGCTCTCGCCATAAACACCACAAACAAATCTAAAATAACCTGTAACACTCCTTATCCAATTAATCAATCAAGAGAAAATATGTCATTAATACACACACGCCAATAGTATTTGAATACCCAGTCCATGCGCCCCGCCCACAACATCCAACATCCCATCCCTAACCTTCCCTGAGTCATGTAGGATAGCATGTCCCCCTCCGCCAAAAACACATTTGCTGGTGTTGGTGCCATTGACAATTAGGATTAGAGAATGATTGTATCTTATTGGCACAACTAAAGTTTACTGTGGTCCTCAGAGGGAAGCAGGGGGAACCAAAGCAGCTGTTGCTGTTTGTTTATGCAACTCAGCAACTTACGAGCGGTGGGGTCCCTGACTGGCGCTTGGCGGCCCCACCGACAGACAGACCCACTCCTGCTCGATCTTTGAAGGTTGCTGCCGTTTGAACAATCCTCCCTGTGTCCTCCCTTACGCCATCTGTCTCCCCAGGAATGTGGGTAGAGTCAGCACACCCCAGCAGTTGTCAGGCTGGATCAGGACGCTGGCTGCTTCTTCCTGCTATGCCTGCCTTGGTAGCAAGTGCTGCTGAGAGATCTTTTGTATTGCCTAAGCATTTAACGTGTTCACCTCCGACTCAGAATTAATTGTGCCCGTCTGGTGTGCCTCCCGTTTACACGTACGCTGTTATTGTTGTTGTTATTACTATTACATTTTGGATTTTGAAACAGGCAGAGGCCTCCCCCTCTTTGAATTGCAAATTTGAGGGGCCGCAACTGATGTTTACCTTTGAACAGAGAATCAAGGCCTAGTCCCATCCTATAGTCTGAGATTATTAAAGAGACGTTTGAGGATTCAAATGATTAAGGGAAATCTGTTCCAATTAAGACATTTCAATATTTATGGAAATGTGTTGTTTCTTCATGTAAAATTACTGTTGTTTGCAGGTATGTGAAATACAGGGAAGGACTTCTTCTTCAACCCGTCAGAATATCTTTCGAGTGATTACCCCAAATTAGTAAAAGCAGATCAGATTGCTTGTTTCTAATGAGGGGGAAACTATATATAAAAAGAGCCCCTTTCATTTATTTTATTTTATTGGCTGCCAAATTCTAAAGGCATGCTTCCTTGGCTTGAGAGCCAGGAAATGAAAAGGTATGTCATTCCCTCTGTTATCAGCGCCACTCTTGTACTCTCTCGTTGGAGTTGGAAGTAGAAAGAGGCAAGATGGGCTGTGTAGCAATGTAAGACATTTGGCTTGTCGGTCGATTGCACCGAGGGCTGATTGCGATTGTTTAGTGAACTATTTTCCCCCTGTAATGTTGTTAGTGGAACTTATGTAAATACCTGCTTCTTTCTCTATAGCACCAACTGCTGAACCAGGGGGCTGGCAACCGCAAGTTCAAATGCACAGAATGTGGCAAGGCCTTCAAATACAAGCACCATCTGAAGGAACACCTGCGGATTCACAGTGGTGGGTAGCAAGGGGGCCTGTGCACTCCGCTTTGAATATGCATAACCTTGATTTAAGGCTGTGGTGAACTTCACAGGTTGTACAAAAATCGATTGCGTTTTTCTTTTCTCTCTCCCACTGTTCCAATGGATGACTTGAGCTACTTTGTTTCCTTATATCTGCCAATCTCACAATTGAGCTGTTCAGTGTTTACACTTTAGTTTGGCATAATTAAAGGTGTTCATTGTTGATACATTTTCCCTTAGCCCACTTATATTTAATCATTGAGAATATGTGTGTTCCTTATGCCATTCTAAATACGCTCATGGCAGATTTTTTTAGTATACATTGTTGTCTCTTTTCAGGTGAGAAGCCATACGAATGCCCAAACTGCAAGAAGCGCTTCTCCCACTCAGGCTCCTACAGCTCTCACATCAGCAGCAAGAAGTGCATCGGCCTTATAGCAGTCAACGGGAGGATGCGCAACAACATGAAGACAGGCTCTTCCCCTACATCAGCCTCGTCCTCCCCCACTAACACCGCCATCACCCAGCTGAGACACAAGCTAGAGAACGGAAATGGAAACGGCAAGCTCCTGGGCCACCATCAGGACCAGAACAACCACCACCTGAACATCAAAACAGAACCACTAGACTTCAACGACTACAAACTCATGATGGCCTCCCATGGCTTCAGCGCACCTGCGCCCTTCATGAACGGAGGGATGGGGGGAAATAGCAGCCCGCTAGGGATCCACTGCTCAGCCCAGAGCCCCATGCAGCACCTGGGGGTGGGGATCGAACAACAGCTCCTTGGTTACCCGTCCCTGAGCAACAACCTGAGCGAGGTCCAGAAGGTGCTCCAGATCGTGGACAACACTGTGTGCAGGCAGAAGATGGACTGCAAACCGGAGGAGATCTCCAGGCTCAAGGCTTACATGAAGGAGCTCGGGAACCAGATCGAGGAACAGAAACAGGGACTGACGTCACAGGGGGGTCACCAGATTGGTCTGCCCGTCATCAGCCATAACGGTGCCACTAAAAGCATCATCGACTACACATTAGAAAAAGTGAACGAAGCCAAAGCTTGTCTCCAGAGCTTGACCACGGACTCAAAGAGACAAATTAGCACTATCAAACGCGAGAAATCCAACCACATGCTAGATTTAGGTACAGAGGATAAGATGCATGAGAACAACATTATGTTTACACCCTTTGCTTGCCAATACTGCAAAGAAGCCTTCCCAGGTCCAATTCCCTTGCATCAGCATGAACGTTACCTGTGTAAAATGAATGAGGAGATCAAGACAGTTCTCCAGACTAGCGAGAACCTTATGCCCACAAAACAGGGGATGTTTACAGAGAAGCATGCCCTCCTGCTCTCGTCCATGCTGTCTGAGAAAAGCCCCATCAACCCGTACAAGGACCACATGTCAGTGCTCAAGGCCTACTTCGCTATGAACATGGAGCCCAATTCAGAGGAACTACTGAAGATCTCCATAGCAGTCGGCCTTCCTCAGGAATTCGTCAAAGAGTGGTTCGAGCAGAGGAAAGTTTACCAGTACGGCACCCCAAGAACTCCACCATTAGAACAACAACGGAACAACCATGCAGATATGGTTCTAGCCGCAAACAACCACAACCACACTCCCTCTAAAGACTCAATGGCAGCGAGATCCCCAGTGTCCCTGATCAAGTCTAATAACCGTGACCGCAACCGTGACCACCATATCACGTCCCCCTCCATTGCAGAGCTCCATAACAACGTCAACAACTGTGAGAACCAGCTCAGACTCATGAAAGCTAACACGTTCAGTGGACACACCAAACACATGGGTGACCACTCCAAATTGGACCACCAGTCAAGGAGCAGCACACCTTCTCCTTTGAACCTTTCCTCCACATCTTCCAAAAACTCCCAGAGTAGCTCATATACTCCAAACAGCCTGATGTCTGAGGACCTGAACCTCAACATGAACCTGTCTGAACAACCACTGGACCTGTCACTGCCAAAGCTCATGAAGGAGCCCAAACATGCCATGACCGTGAAGAGCAGACCTAAACTAAACGGTATTAACCACCATGACCACTCCAGTGTTCCCTCCCCACGAGAACACTTCGAAGAGCCACTTAACCTGGCCTATCTCAAGAAGGAGTTTGAAGCCAGAGGCCAGAACCACCACAATGGAGACCTCAACAAAAGCACCAGCCCCTTGTTCGGGATGAACCCCTTCGGTGCCAAACCTATGTACACGTCGCTTCCGCAACAGAGCGCATTCCCACCGGCCACCTTCATGTCTCCGATGCAGGCCAGCATGCCTGGGCTGAGGCCGTACCCAGGGCTGGAGCAGATGGGCTTCCTACCACACATGGCCTACACTTATGCAACAGGAGCAGCTACCTTTGCTGAGATGCAGCAGCAGCAGAGGAGAAAATACCAGCGAAAGCCTGGTTTCCAGGTAAATAGATAAGCCGCTTGTGGTTTAGTTTCTAAGCCTCAGGTTTATCCTCTCTGTCTCCATCTTTACCTTCTCTCTCTCTCTCTCTCTCTCTCTCTCTCTCTCTCTCTCTCTCTCTCTGTGTCTCCTCTCATATTCCCTAAAATGATCTGCTCATTGTGCCACTAATTAAAAGGTACTCTAATGAGCTCAAATGCTCACCTGCAGCACATTGAACCAGGGAGAAAACACAGTCAGGTAGATAACCAGCTGTCAAACGCTCCTGGAGTTGTTCAGTTCTCCAAGCAGACGTCATTAGCGATATCAGCACATAATTGCTGTTTCAGAGGAGGTTATGATGTGGGGGATTCAGTTGTTGCCAGACTCCACCGTGAATTGTCCTTACCGCATAGTGCAGGCAGCATCACATCTCCAGCTGTTCAGTGTCGTCTATTCCAGAGTAAAACATAGACTACGTACCCTTTAAAATCAATCTGTCTCAGCCTAGTTTATATATTTTTTTTTTCCTTAGGTATTTTTTTTGTGTGAATTGTGTGAGGGACAACGTGTACGTGATCTGTGCAATAGGCAAAGGGTAAGTCCTGGAGCTGCACACAGCACCGAGGATCTGACTCCAACTCCAATTCTCTGCCACTGTCTTGTATTTTATTTTAAAGAGAGTTGCCCTCTAAAGCCAAAATGAGTTTCTACATGCAGGTTAATAATGCACAGGCTTCATGTTCATTCCCACTGAATGCTGAAGGCTGTTTAACATAGAGGGAACCATTTTGATAAAAAAAAAAAAAAGTATTAATAATGTTTCCTATTCTAAGTTATTAAATTAGATTTTAAAAATACAGCTACGGGCCTTTAGCTCAAATTGATTGCGGAATGATAGTAGCTCTGTTCTTTAAAAACAGTGTAAGAAAGAAAGTGTCCCCGCCAAAGGAGTCATTGTCAGACCAGAGCGAGCACTTCTTAATGAGAGCAGTGGTGTGTCTCAATATTGGTCCTTTAGAACACCTCTTGATTTAATCATTATGAGTTGGAAATGAGAAGAATATGACAATATGCCCCGCAAAGGGCTTTCTCTTATTATTATGACCTTCTAATGTGATAATACTTTCCCCCATTCATTTAAGTTTAAGCCTATCGGGTTAATCTTCCCTTATGAAGAACAGATACATATGGAATGAAAACTCTTTCATGTATAAAACTAGACTGATTCAAATATATGATTTAAAAATGTAAAATAATTCAAATAAAATAAAACATTCAGGGTAGATTGTCAACCATTACAGTGTAGTCTGCCTTTTATATTTACACCTGCGCTCTCTATTGGAGTGTTAGTAATTAGGTCAAAAACTTAAGTTCCATTCAGTCTTTCATTGAGGCAAACATCAGGAGGTCCTGTACCTAAATGTAGTTGACATGTGTGGATTGATAAATGTGTCATTTTCTAGGGGGAGCTGCTAGACGGAACAGCAGATTACATGTCAGGACTGGATGACATGACCGATTCAGACTCCTGTCTGTCCCGGAAGAAGATTAAGAAGACAGAAAGTGGTATGTACGCGTGTGACTTGTGCGACAAAACATTCCAGAAGAGCAGTTCCCTCCTAAGACACAAATATGAACACACAGGTATATACTGTTCTGGAACACTTATTTTACCCCGTTGCTTTCATTTCTAATGTTTTGTGTTACTTAACCCTTTCAATTGTTTGATTTTGTTCATTCCCCACTTCTTTCCTGCTTTGTTCTTTTTCAGTTGTAATGTAAATCGAGACCTAACCTTGTTTCTTCATTGACAGGGGTGAGGAGATATACTTACCTAAATATGTAGAGCAAAACATGACATTATTAGGGTTATGCCAAAAATACTTTTCTCTGAATATTATAAGCTCCATACTTAAATCAGAATGTGGCAGAAAGAACCTAACTAAATGTTGTGTCATTGCTTTGCATAATGCATGAGGGCACTGTCTGAGGTAAATGTCACCCTTGGCCATTTCTAAATTATATCCATCACATGCTACTTTATTAACCCTATTATTATTTACAAAACACAGTAAGCGTACCCACATATATAACTAGTAAAGAGACAGAGACAGACTGCTGAAAGTGTCACTTGACCAAACCGGTCTTTTATTGACTCTCACTCTAATCAGTGATAGGTCGGTTTAAACCCGTTGAACATTTGTGTGTTGATGACATTTTTTTTTTTTTTTTTTTTTTTTTTTTTTTTTTTTACACTTCTCACAATGAAACGCTTTCACTAAGTTGAATCATTCTTTACACACATGACTATCTGCAGCACTTAGCAGGATACCGCATGCTTTATGTCTCATGCCGGGTTTATCTAGTTGTGGTATTAGGAGGTGTGTGTTGCAAGTATAGCAGTTATGGAAGGCGTCGAAGGCATCCCAGGGCTATTTGTGGCCAGGAATTGGCCAGATGTGTTGGTGTCTGTGCTTGGTGGCACACGTGGCGTCACGAGAAGATTGAAATGCCAAAGGAGAAACTCTTATCTTTTGATTTGTGTCAGATAGACTGTTATATTTCCGGATGTGCTGAGATGTAGTAAATTCAAAAAGGGGGTGCAACTGTCCCCGACTCCCCACCCCATGATATACACCATGACCAGCCACCATTGCTGGCTGCTGGGAGAGTTTTTATTTAGCCAGATCATTTTGGTAGCATGATGTAATGAAATTTCACTCCATCAATGTAGGGCGGCTCGAGTTTCTCATCTCACACTTCTGCGTTCAGGGTATCCCATTTTACACGGGGAGCAGAGTAGAGTGGAGTCCCAAAAATAATTGCGGGACAGAGGCGTCGAGAAACTAGAGTTATTCTACTGAGATTATCAGTGTAGCCATAGGAGTCTCTTGTTCAATTCTCATCTCCTGTTTGTTTATTTATTTGCCACAGCTTTCTGTTTGTTAAGTGTTTGTGATTCTGTTCCTCGCTTTAGCGATAGGAGGGAATTTCATAGTGTAAACACATGACAGACCCTTTGGTTTATAGTAAGCTGTTTATCTTCTCATTTGGAATAAACAAAGAAATGATGACAAAGTTAGCATTGATATTGTAATGATAGTTCAAGTTGCTTCATACCATTCGACTCATCGGAATGTACTTTAAGTTTGTGTTTGTTCTCCTCCTGCTGCTTTTCATTGTGTTATAAATGTAGTAACAACGTGGCGAGCGGGGAAACTCATGTCTGCTTTCCTCTCCCTCTTGTGTCTCCTCAGGTAAACGGCCACATCAGTGTCAAATCTGCAAGAAGGCATTCAAACACAAGCACCACCTTATAGAACATTCACGACTGCACTCTGGCGAGAAACCGTACCAGTGTGACAAGTGCGGGAAGCGCTTCTCTCACTCGGGCTCCTACTCCCAGCACATGAACCACCGTTACTCTTACTGCAAGAGGGAGGCCGAGGAGAGGGAGGCGGCCGAGAGAGAGGCCCGGGAGAAGGGCCACCTCGAGCCCACAGAGCTACTATTGAGCCGGGCCTACTTACAGGGCATGAATCCTCAGGGCTACCCCGACCTGGAGGACCGCGAGGGCATTCTGAGGGAAGGAGGGATGAACGGAGGCATGAGAGATCGTCAGAAGGAAGTTGAAGGAACGTACGCGAAAATAGGACGTAGGGAAGAGGACTTTGAGGAGGAGGAAGAGGAGAGCGAGAACAAGAGCATGGACACAGATCCAGACATGTTGAGGGATGAGGAGGAGAACGGCGAGCACTCGATGGACGATAGTTCGTTGGACGGGAAAACAGAAACCAAATCGGATCACGAGGACAATATGGAGGATGGCATGTAATAAAACTACTGCATTTAAAAAGCTTCCCATCTTACTTTTCTGTTCATTATTGTTACCTGCTTGGTTTTTAACGCTGCTGTGTTGAAGCTGTACATGCACGTGCCTGAAGCTTCTAGGAAGCTTTGTATTGAAGGACTCAAAGGGTGGTGGTTGTATATGTCTGCCCAAGGAGACATTGATTTGAAGTTTGATTTTGGGGTGGGGTGGGGTGGGGTGGGGGGGGGAGAATTGTGTAAGAAGAGGCTGCATTATGCAAAAATGAAAAATTAATAAATATTGTACAGTATTAAGGCCTAAAAATATGTGTGGTGCTAACATCCTAAAAACTCTGTGTTCCATAGTCTTTATAGCACAAACTAGTGACTTGTACAAATTGCACTTCGCTTCTATAATCACTACAAAAATAATAAAAAAGTATTGCCTATGTATATATTTATACAGTGTTGAAAAAAGCAGTAGTCTCCACACTACAGTCCATCTGTTGTATTACTTATCTTTCACTTAATGTGTTGTCTATAGTTTTGCCCTATCGTCAGGCCAGCTAGCCACACAGTTTTAGGCCTCAGAATTTCTCTGTGAAGGAACTTAACAGATATTACCTGTTTGATTTTAAGATCATGAAGTCTTAAAGAGACCTTGAAATGAAGGGAAAATGGTTTGACAGTACAGTACAGTAGATGGAAGGATCGTGTGAACAATTAAGGAGAAAGCCTTTGTAAGGTGTTTTTGATAAGAAAAAGCCTTATATGCAAACCTTTTAATCTGTGTGTTTCTGCAAGTGCCATCCTTGTATTGTGTGAAAGGAGGGTGACACGTGTTACCTCTTCACCAGCTTCGGTATTAAGAGATAGCTCACCTTGATCTTTGAAGCACCCATGTCAGTATTAGTACACTAGGCAGCAGTTCCTTAGTTTACATATGTCTGTGCAATTTTCAGGTTTATTTCATTAACTTTTGTCAGTATTACACCAAACAATTTTTTTAAACAACAAAATTGCATTCATTTTGTTTGTAGGTTGAATAACATTTTATTTATGTGGCCCATTTTATATTTCCTAATTTTATTTATTTCATACTGTAGTGTACAGTATTATAGTTCTTCAATATATAGATATATTTTAGTAAAAATGAACTTGGCGTTGATCATTGGGGCAAATTTTACGTAAAGAGAGCATTTATTGTGTTTTGAAACATTAATTGTGAAATGCGAATTTTCAACTATATTATTTTGTTTTATTTCCTTTATTTTCCAATTACTGGAAATTCCAAATTTGGGAACTTTTATACAATATTGTGAAAACACTGTATTTTTAACTAAAAAAATTCCACTTTCTTCATCTTTTTTTTTTTGCTAAAAAAATGAAGAGGGACTGTTAAGATACAATGTATGATACCATGACTGAAGAAAATCTTTCCTGAAATGTCTTTGTAAAAGTATTATTGAATTTTTAATTTTTAATTTCTCTTGGAAATGACCATGCTCGAATAAAAGTAGCCAAATTACAGAACACAAATGCCTTATGTTCAACTTTTTTTCCAGGCTTTTGTAGCAGTGCCACATAACTACACCTGTCACTCAAAAAAGGAGTTGTCTGAAAGTAAAAGACCCACATTCCCCCAAAATGGGGAGTTTTCCTCGTACGATTTGAACTTTTTACACACGGAATCACACAATAATTCATTATTTTTATAATTATTTTCAAACGTTTTATAACATTCAATAGACAATGATTATTGACAGTCATATTACCATGACAGAAAAAAGCAAAGAAACAAATTAAGTCATTCAAATGAAAGATGGATACCAGCTAAAAGTACTTTCGTGTGAAGATACTTGTAGCTATTAACCGCTCACACTGCATATGCAGATTCAAAGTAACATCAAAAGGCGAAGATGAAAGGGAAAAGGTTGAGCAATGCCAAACACAGAACATGCTTTGCATATTCCAATTTTCATATTGATCCTGATGCCATCTGATCATTCGGTGCTTATCTCACAGATAAAAGGGGAGGAGGTCTTAAATGATTAGCCATTGAATTTCACCATGGACTGTTAACTTTTGGGATGATTAATAAAGAATGTGACGCTTCCACAGAGATCAGAGGTCAGGAGAAGACACCTTCAAAAGGAGGATAGAGCACTCCAGGTGAAATGCATTTGACACATTCTAGTACCCTTCTGCACCACAATAAGGAAGATCATGACGTTAGAAGGGAAGTTGTACTTGTCCTGTTATTTGTCACCCCAGTCAATCATTTTGAAGTTAATAACAATTTCCCTTTAAAACTTTATTTGAAAATACTTAACCGAGCTTGTCGAATGTTTGGGAGGAAAACACACCCAGTGACTCTTAATAATGTCATATTGCCATATGTTTTGGCCAGATTGGTGGTGTGTTTGGAACATATGAACTCTGATGATTCATCACTGGTTTTATGTATAGACTCAGACTTTAAGTGTAGATTTTGCCTTCAGGATACACAATTGCTTCCATTAATATCTCCAAGTCTTACTATTAGTGACATTGCTTCATATTGTCATTGGCTCAACACATACTGTACCTCGCTGACATATTATATAGGGAAACTTTATGGCCCTTGGCCTGCACAAGTTCTCAGATGAAAAGGAAATTAAAATAGAAGTGTCCATAGAGGTGTGTACCACTGAACTGAATAAAAGGTACATTCAGTAGAATTAACCCTGAATAAAGGATACGGAGCATATTTCCAAAACGTTTCGTTTATTTCCAAAACATTTGGTAAACATTTAGCAAAAAAAAACAATAAGAGGTTCATATAGGATCCAGGATATATCCAGGGTTAGAGAGGTAGAGAGGAGAGCTCAGACATTTGACCTCATTAAGTTATTTACATATCCCCATATGCTGCCCATATCATTCTCAGGGCGTATGAAGGACAGCCCCTGTGAAGAAGGCCCAGACCTGGCACTGGGAGAGAGAAAGTTCAATGACAGGCAGGCAGGAGAAGCACAAGTGACCAGTAGGGATTAGCCAATCAGAGTGTCAGAAGAGCAGCCAGCTGTTAGCTGTTCAGTCTGGCCCAAGCAGAAAGAGACCCAGAGCAGGTGGTGCACCAGTGTGCCAGTGGTGGGACAAAAACAGACAACAACAAAAAACGATGATAATAATAATACAAGAAAATCACCCAACCAGAACTATATCCTTATTGAAGGGCAGAGTCTCGTGAAGTTTGTACCCCAAGGCACTGTTGAGAATGGTGGCAAGCCAAGGAGTTCTCAACGATTTAAATGTGTTGCATATCATGAAAGGCTACACCATCTACGACAAAGATGCTGACGCACATGGATTTCTGCCCCGTGATGTAAAATACTCGATTTAGCAAAAGGGCTGTAAACACCAACCCATATTCAACTGTAGATGTTTAGTGGGCGTTGATCACAATATGTTCTTTACCAAGAAAATACAAACGGTGATATATTTCAACGTTATCTCGTGTATTGATTTCCAAGGTAACGCGTCAGAACAAGCAGACTGAATACCTTCACTCTCAGTTGAGGGAGTACTAAAGGTCCAAGCCTCTCCCTGCCTGCATTCGCTACTCTGATGAATGCAGCAGGTGCAGAGCGGGGAGGAGGCAGGCGAGCAGTAAAGGACACAAAGACAACAATGCTCTCCAAAATTGGAGGGGGTTGGCCATTGTGTGGAGCAAAGAACCCGGCATAGACTTTTATTATTTTGCATGTATTATTTGATGCACTTGTTCACACCCAGGCAGCATAGTTGAAATGGTATGGTAAGGAGGCATGTTGGGAAAAGCAAGCGTTGTATGTAAGGAAGCCATTTAGACAGTGTTGGTCTTGTGATGTGGTGAGTTGGACCCCTCCTCCCCCGTCCATCAATGCACTCTCATACCATAGCAAACCATTGCCCTACATAGAGAAGGCACACCGTTGTTGAATCAATGTTACACATTGATACACTTTCCAGGGAGTTCCTCTACCAAGGCTTCTTTTCTCTTTTTGTTTTGTTTTTCTTTTCTTGCAAACCAGTCGGCACAGTTTATCCAGCCATACTTTCACCCCTTTATAACCCCCCCCCCACCCCCCCCCCCCTCTCCATCTCTCTGATGGGAAAGTGATTATGTGTTTTCCCAACGCGTTTGTGGAATCTTTGATATGCAGAAACACAGATTCTAATGCGAAGCAACAGCGGCTTTGGCTGACGGGTGATTAGAATGCTGGATCATGGCTGTGTCTGCAGGGCCTCAGCTGGGCACAGGGAACATCACTCATTACACATTTCAAGGGAAGTTTAATTCGTGCTAGGCTCAGCATGCCGGTGTAGGTGTAATCATATCTATTTAAATGACTGGTCAATGATAATCTGCGATGCCATAGGATAGAGGGATGAGATGATTCCGAGGTGATGAAACCATTGGCCAAGACAAAGCGACACTTCTTTAACCTTATCAATGAGACGGTTAAACCACATGATCCCCTATCCATATAGGGTGATAAAGCTTTTGCCTGGATTTCTGAAAGCTAGCAATCACCTTCAGGGTTTTCTGTACAAAACTTTACCAGGGACATACATTTCAATGGTGCACAATAATCCTTCCCAAATTATAGTGATCCTTTCGAGATGGGCACATGCATTTTTTATGAAAGGCATCATGCAAATGGTGGATGACTGCCGAGACTTTCATGTCACTAATATGTTACTGTCCTCTTGACTTAATTAAACATGGTCCCCACTATTTTTGACAGGAAAATATCTCTATTTTAATTAGATACTTCACCACCAGACAGAAAAAGGACGATGTAATTCAAAGTACGGTTCATGTAGTCATTTAACTCTCGCAAGACTCATTGTCTGCTTGCCCTCCTTTCTGATGTCAAGCTATGATTTGTATGCAGCTTGAATTATAGTAAACAGGGTATTGTTAATAGCTAGAATGATTGAAGCTCAGATGTTCGTATGGCCTCTCTAACCCCCAGTACAACATTTAGCGCTGGCACTGAAGAGGCCATTGCCAATTAATTTATGAGGTTAGTACATGGTAGGTATATGATTACAGTATGCACGGTGAATAAGCGCATGAGTCAATGGACTTAACACTGTTTTTACACTGCACACTGTGGAAATAGATAATTATGCCATTGAGGGAGCCAAACCTTTGCAGCCCAAACCTTTTTGTTGGATTGAAATTAATGCAATTTTACGTATATATAATTTCTTAAAGCAAGCATTCACTCCTATCCTACTGGGATTAGGCCTAATGACAGCAGTTAATTACATTAAGTGTAATTTTTTAAAACAGTTCATGAACTGCAAATTATACTTAAAATCACTCCTTAATGCTCTTAACAGTAATTAAATTGCTTAATATCTCAAGAAAAAAAGAAAGAATATAACCAACATTGTTGAGATAAAGCACTTTTTGGGAGTATAATTTCATTCCATGGACATGTGTGTATGCTAGTATTGATCATATCACGTAATTATCATGAATTTGTTAGGGGGAATTGGCTATCTGATACAACTTCATGCTTCAATAAAATGAGTCTTTAGAGCACATTGTTCTGTTTGAAGGAGACTGTATGATAAAGTGTAGCTGGGGACCTATAACACTGACCAATTATGGACTAACGTTGTTATAGCTGAAGAGATTGATGTACTTTTTGATAGAGACAGACCCAAAAGTCACTTTATTAAACTGAACTGCCCATCTTGTAAAGGCAGTGTCTGTGTCTCTCTTTCTTTTTGAGATAGGGACAGGGTCATCTGCATGTAAGCATATAAAATTATTGTACTCAATGGGATTCATTTCAGTCATCGTCTATGAACGTCAGTGGAACAAACCTGACTGATAATGCAGAAAGTGGTGAGGCTAGTGAACATAGTAATAGCCCCCAATGGCTAATATGTATTTCCTAGTGCTCAGCTCTGTGAGCAAGAGAGATTCATAATATGCATTTGACTCCCTATAATTAGGTATATTTCCATTCAGAGAATTATTTAATGATTAGCTTCAGTGTGAGGCCTGCACTTTTGAAGTGTAATGATACTTGACTCATGCTGCTGCTGCTGCTGTAAAAAAAGGGTTCTCAGTCATTCTTTTGCTTTGAAACGTTAATCTGTACAACATTTAAAGTTGCCTCCCCTTTATGAGATCAAAGACCCCCCCGAGAAAGTATTATTCAATCATAGGCTGTTACGTAAAACCACAAAAAACGGTATTGTAAAAGTGTCTTTTCACTCTAAAAAGAAGGTTTTGAGGCTGTAGTGCCAACTTATTCACTGGGTATAATATCATGCATACTTCATTTGCATGTCATTTCATGTGGTTAAACTGTATTTATGTAAAGGAATTAATTCTATATTTTGTCTGCCAGGACATACAGAAAGCCTTTGAGTTGGCTGCTAGTACTAGATTATTAATTCATGGAGGGTTTGTAGGGTGGACACCTGTATCACTACCCTGCAACATCTACAGTATATCTTTCTTCTAAAAAATATACTGTATGTTTCCTTTCATGTACTGGTAAGCTTGACCGGTTGTCAATATCAAGCAGGTTCTGATTTAAGGGTGTAAGTATATATTTGATCTATCTCGTATCTACAGTAAATGAGACCTAGTTGTGGCTGTGAGCGTACATCATTACTAATCACCTAGAAATATGTGTTGACAAGAAGAAGAGGAACGGGAAGAAAAAAAAACATGATTTATTTGATAGAAAGCCAGACCCCCCTCTGCTTTTCTCACTTATAATCATCTCCAAATTTGCACAGGAAAAGCTAGCGATGGTTGTGTGGGTGTTGTCTTTACTTCATTAAAAACAGGGTTTGTGAATACCAGAGACCTCTCACGCCGGAGACTTGATTCAGCGCTGAACCATTTGAAAAACAAGTTGATTGTTTCTGTTAAGACTGGAGTTGAATAGAATGAGAATAATGTTGGGAAGTGTCTCTATGCTGTGTTTGTGCTGTGTTTGTGCTGTGCCGAGGGGGATACCAGAGCGAAGTGGGTGGCTTGGCCTCACCTTGGCAGCAGCTAGCTATCTGCAGGGACCAGGCTGTACCGCTGTGGTAGCTGAGATGGTTCTGTGTGTAACAAAGCCAGTCTTACTGTAACTCTCCATGTCTGTCCCGTGTGTAATATGAGACATGACCTTCCAGGGAACACTTTTAATGGGATCCATCCATAGACGGGTGATGCTCCACAGCCCTCTGTGTGTACCGGCGCCTTCAAACGAATACATTTACACAGTTAAGACAACATCGCGTACTACTATTTCTGCTGTCTTTGAGACATGCACCTTTAGATTGAAACATGATAACTCCCACGAGAGGGACTAAAGCTGAATAGATAGACAATGCTGGTTTTGGATATTTGCTAGTGAACTATCCACATTATGTGGATTTATAATAACATGGCATCTATATTTTCAGTGAGTAATGTTGCTTGATTAGATGTATAATTAAGGGCATGCTGACAATGTTGACATGTAACTGTTGAATCCAATCATGTACACACTATCTCTCCGGGGTACTAATTGTCCTGCTGACATCTTTCAATCGGAAGTTAGCTTGCGAGTGGACAGGAATGAAGTTTGTTGAGACGAGTGTCTCCTCCGTCCTTCATTTAAGTGATCAGTGGAGCTTCACTCTGCTGTCTCCCCTGAGAGGGACTTTAATGGGGGGAGACTTCATCTACTTCCTCTGGTATCCTATGAAGGCATATCCTAATTAGCCCTGTGGTGAGATTGCATCACTGTTGACCTCTGTAGTGTCAGGCCCAATTGTGGATGACGTAGTGGAAGGCCCCACTGCCCCGTGTGGATGAGTGGATCGGGCGGACAAGTGGGTCAGACTCAGGACTGGTCAAAGTGACGATACATGCTATGGCAGTGATGCCCGTGACACCCATGACGCCGTTGACCCATTAGAGCCATTGTCAGGCATCTTTAGTGGGCAGGCAACCTCATTTCCTGTCTGCCCATATACAGGGCATGCATACCCATAGGGCACATGAATCAATGGTGTGCCAGCTTGATAAGGGCGATACGTTTCGTTCGTGCCATCTCTCTGGGCCTTCTATCTGCATAGGTTGCAATTGCAAGGGCAGTTTCTATCATAATGACCTTACAATGATTAGTGGATGAGATTTATATTCTACTCTGGTCATAGGTGGTATCATAGTACTTCATAAATGGTTATTTTTTTCCATCTTGTCGAAGGTATTACCCTCATGATGATAAAATTATTATTCCTCCAAAAGTTATTCTTCCAAAAATACTGGATACCAAGCCAGGCTAATATCCCAAAAATGTATCTGGATATATCCAAAAGGTTTATCTACATACACCGAGTGTACAAAACATTAGGAACACTGTCCTACTATTGAGTTGCACCCCCTTTTGCCCCCAGAACTGCTTCAATTTGTCAGGGCATGCAAGTTGTCGAAAGCGTTTCACAGGGATGCTGGCCCACATTGACTCCAATGCTTCCCACAGTTGTGTCAAGGTGGCTGGATGTCCTTTGGGTGGAAGACCATTCTTGATACACATGGGATACTGTTGAGCGTGAACAACCCAGCAGCATTGCAGTTTTTGACACACTGAAACCAGTGCGCCTGGCATCTACCACCACACCCCGTTCAAAGACACTTAAATATTTTGTCTTGCCCGTTCACCCTCTGAATGGTACACAATCCATGTCTCAATTGCCTCAAGGTTTAAAAAGCCTTCTTTAACCCCCTCCATCTACACTGATTGAAGTGGATCGTAGCTTTCACCTGGATTCACCTGGTCAGTCTGTCATGGAAAGAGCAGAGTTCCTAATGTTTTGTATGCTCAGTGTATATACAGTACAAAAAGTGAATCTGGTAAATGTCAAGAGCATCTTCAGGTTCAAGACCAAGACAACGACACTCACTCCATGTTGATAGAATACAGGCTATCCATTAATTCTGGGAATTGAGTTGTCAGAAATAGAATCAGAGCACCACACAACCAACGGAATCTGATCGCTCCAAGTAAAAGTGTGCTGAGCACTCGAATAGTCTCGAGAATAATGAACTTGAAAAGATCCTCTTAATTTTCTTTCTGTTATGTCTCAGAAGGGAGACCCAGAAGAATTTAGAATTCCAGTCAGAGGTAGGCAATGATTAGACTGCTGTGCCCAATTCTTCTAACATTTATATCCCATTCCTTTAATATGTAAATCGTAGGTATGCAAAGATCTGATGCTTTTATTTAAGAGATATGTCCTCGGGCAATAGTAGTATGCTTCTAGGGAGAGCTCCGTGTCGCTATGAAATGAACAGTTGTTGAAAGGATCACATGAGTTTGTATCTTAGAAGATGAAAAGCTAATTGACATGAATCATTTATTGTGAGGCAATATGTTATAGAAACCAAACAGTGGAGAGAAAAATAAAGCAGAGTTCAAATATTTCATTATGAACCAGGACGTCATAATATTAGAGTATTCATACAAACTGATTTCCTCTGGATTACTCTGACTCTTTAATCTTATTGTGACACGTGTACTAAGGTCAATGCACTACAATTACAAAATTATACTGGCAGTGTATTCATGATTTTGGCAACAGTTTATATGAGGCACTCAGGATTTATGTATAATGCATTAATTGCACATGACTATAGTGCATTAAAAACCAGGTAGTTTGGATCCTTTATGCTGATTTTATGAACGCCGATATACCACGGTTATGATGCCAAATTATTTGTTTACTTTTCTATTTACGATGGTACCCAGTTTAAAATAGCAATAAGGCAGCTTGAGGGTTTGTGGTATATTGCCAATATATCACAGCTAACGGCTGTATCCAGGCACTCTGCATTGCGTCATTCATAAGAACAGTCCTTAGCTGTGTTATATTGGCCATATTGTCACGTTCGTCGTAATGATGAGACCAAGGCGCAGCGTGAGTAGAGTTCCACATAATTTTTGTAAATCGAAACTCACTGAACAAAACAACAAACATCCAAATGAAACGTGAAGCTACTGATGTGCACTAAGGCAACTATACATAGTCAAGATTCCACAACAAAAATGAGGAAAATGCCTACCTAAATATGATCCCCAATCAGAGACAATGATAAACAGCTGCCTCTTATTGGGAACCATATCAGGCCAACATAGATATACAAAACCCCCTAGACATACACAAACCCTAGACATACAACAACTAGAGTACCCACCTTAGTCACACCCTGACCGAACTAAAATATACAGAAAAACAGAGATATCTAAGGTCAGGGCGTGACAGAACCCCCACGCCCCCGGGTGGGCATCTACCCTCGGTGGCGGCTCCGGTTCGGGGCATAGTCCCCGCTCCCTACACTGATCCCTCCACTTCTGTGGAACCGGACCGTGCATCATCGTCGGAGGCTCAGAACTGGGAACCACCGCTGGAGGCTCTGGACTCCAGCTCGTCGCCGAAGACTCTGGACTGCAGTTCATCGCCGGATGCCCCTGAAGACCCTGGGACTGGGGACCGCCGCTGGAGACCCCAGACTGGGGACCGCCGCTGGAGACCCCGGACTGGGGACCGCCACTGGAGACCCCGGACTGTGCACCATCGCTGGAGGTTCCGGACTGGGGACCGTCGCTGGAGGTTCCGGACTGGGGACCGTCGCTGGAGGTTCCGGACTGGGGACCGTCGCTGGAGGTTCCGGACTGGGGACCGTCGCTGGAGGTTCCGGACTGGGGACCGCCGCTGGAGACCCCGGACTGGGGACCGTCGCTGGAGACCCCGGACTGGGGACCGCCGCTGGAGACCCCGGACTGGGGACCGTCGCTGGAGACCCCGGACTGGGGACTGTCGCTGGAGACCCCGGACTGGGGACCGTCGTTGGAGACCCCGGACTGGGGACCGTCGCTGGAGACCCCGGACTGGGGACCGCCGCTGGAGACCCCGGACTGGGGACCGTCGCTGGAGACCCCGGGACTGGGGACCGCCGCTGGAGACCCCGGACTGGGGACCGCCGCTGGAGACCCCGGACTGGGGACCGCCGCTGGAGACCCCGGACTGGGGACCGCCGCTGGAGACCCCAGACTGGGGACCGCCGCTGGAGACCCCGGACTGTGCACCGCTGGAGCGACAGTCCCCAGGCTGATTTCAAGGTTTTACTGCTAACCTACAAAGCATTACATGGGCTTGCTCCTACCTATCTCTCTGATTTGGTCCTGCCGTACATACCTACACATACGCTACGGTCACAAGACGCAGGCCTCCTAATTGTCCCTAGAATTTCTAAGCAAACAGCTGGAGGCAGGGCTTTCTCCTATAGAGCTCCATTTTTATGGAACGGTCTGCCTACCCATGTCAGAGACGCAAACTCGGTCTCAACCTTTAAGTCTTTACTGAAGACTTATCTCTTCAGTGGGTCATATGATTGAGTGTAGTCTGGCCCAGGAGTGGGAAGGTGAAGGGAAAGGCTCTGGAGCAACGAACCACCCTTGCTGTCTCTGCCTGGCCGGTTCCCCTCTATCCACTGGGATTCTCTGCCTCTAACCCTATTACAGGGGCTGAGTCACTGGCTTACTGGGGCTCTCTCATGCCGTCCCTGGAAGGGGTGCATCACCTGAGTGGGTTGATTCACTGATGTGGTCATCCTGTCTGGGTTGGCGCCCCCCCTTGGGTTGTGCCATGGCGGAGATCTTTGCGGGCTATACTCAGCTTTGTCTCAGGATGGTAAGTTGGTGGTTGAAGATATCCCTCTCGTGGTGTGGGGGCTAAGCTTTGGCAAAGTGGGTGGGGTTATATCCTTCCTGTTTGGCCCTGTCCGTGGGTGTCCTCGGATGGGGCCACAGTGTCTCCTGACCCCTCCTGTCTCAGCCTCCAGTATTTATGCTGCAGTAGTTTATGTGTCGGGGGGCTGGGGTCAGATTGTTATATCTGGAGTACTTCTCCTGTCCAATTCGGTGTCCTGTGTGAATCTAAGTGTGCGTTCTCTAATTCTCTCCTTCTCTCTCTCGGAGGACCTGAGCCCTAGGACCATGCCCCAGGACTACCTGACATGATGACTCCTTGCTGTCCCCAGTCCACCTGGCCGTGCTGCTGCTCCAGTTTCAACTGTTCTGCCTTATTATTATTCGACCATGCTGGTCATTTATGAACATTTGAACATCTTGGCCATGTTCTATTATAATCTCTACCCGGCACAGCCAGAAGAGGACTGGCCACCCCACATAGCCTGGTTCCTCTCTAGGTTTCTTCCTAGGTTTTGGCCTTTCTAGGGAGTCTTTCCTAACCACCGTGCTTCTACACCTGCATTGCTTGCTGTTTGGGGTTTTAGGCTGGGTTTCTGTACAGCACTTTGAGATATCAGCTGATGTACGAAGGGCTATATAAATAAATTTGATTTGATTTTGATTTGGAGACCCCGGACTGGGGACCGCCGCTGGAGGCTCCGGACTGTGGACCGTCGCTGGAGGTTCCGGACTGTGAATGTCGCCGGAAACTCTGGACTGGGAACTGTCGCCGGAAGCTCTGGACTGGGAACTGTCGCCGGAAGCTCTGGACAGTGGAAGCGCACTGGAAGACTGATGCGTGGTGCCGGCACTGGTGGTACCAGGCTGGTGACACGCACTTCAGGGCGAGTGCGGGGAGGAGGCACAGGACGTACTGGACTGTGGAGGCGCACCGGAGGCCTGATGCGTGGTGCCGGCACTGGTGGTACCGGGCTGGTGACACACTCCACAGGGCGAGTGCAGCTAACTAAATATGATCCCCAATCAGAGACAACGATAAATAGCTGTCTATGATTGGTAACCATATCAGGCCAACATAGACATACAAAAACCCCTAGACATACAAAAATCCCAGACATACAACAACTAACGTACCCACCCTAGTCACACACTGACCCAACCAAAATATATAGAAAAACAGAGATATCTAAGGTCAGGGCGTGACACATATACCACACCCCCTTGCGCCTTATTGCTTAAAGGTACTACATGTAGAATGTAGGGCAATTGAAACAACACTATTAACAACTCTCCCCCTCCCACGCATCCAATTTCCCACAACACGGTGGAGAGGTTAGTGCTATCCGGCATCCAAGGACAGCATGGACCATGCTGGTTATGTCCCAAGGATCCCAGATGGCATGGACCATGGTGGAGACTAATTTTACTTTTGTCCACCAACTTCAAACACTCTTAAAAACATAACGTTTTTTTCCTAGCAATTTAGATGGTGCAATGATTCCCTATACTACTCAGCTCTTGACTTCTCACAGAAACTAAAAATAGAATGAAGGATATAGAATTTTAGTATCCAGGAAATTACAGAGCAATTTCTACATTACTGCTTTCCCCAGTCTGTCATTGTTCGTTGTGCTTGACTTGGAGATGACGGCGCCTTTTAGTAATGCCGATGTTAGATAGGGAGGGTGCAGTCTTGACAACAGAAGCCTGTCTAACTTTTTTTGTCAAATAGAAAGTCCACATTGTAGAATATATACTGCAGATATATTATGGACATTTTCTGAAATTACAATGAAAATTATACATGTAGCTCCCTTAATCATACCGCTTGCTATAAAACAGTCATAAGAACCCATAGTTATTTATAGAGGGGTAGAGGGTTGCTACAGTTCAACCATGAGATTAATTATTTGTGAAAAACTTGATCTCCTCACTCCCATAAATGACATTAATAGCATCATTAAAACATGTAGGGTTTGCACAAACACACACACACACACACACACACACACACACACACACACACACACGGATCCCACTGTAGTGGACGGTCGGCAGGCTAATGATGTATGGAGGCAAATGCCATATCTCTGTTGGCATTGTTCGGCCTGAAGTATTCCACTCAGATGGAGGCCTGTTGAATTTTAGTACCACACAAAGGCTTCCCTTATTACACTGAACTTTTGACAGCGCGGGTTGTGGTCTGCAGTGGGTGAATACTTGACATTTCTGTGTGCTGATCTACTCTACCTTCATTTGTTGCTGTACTGTATGTAAAGTTGAAGTTGGGAGTTTGCATACACCTTAGCCAGTTAGGATCACCACTTTATTTTAAGAATGTGAAATGTCAGAATAATAGTAGAGAGAATTATTTATTTCAGCTTTTATTTATTTCATCACATTCCCAGTGGGTCAGAAGTTTACATACTAGAATTTGGTAGCATTGCCTTTAAATTGTTTAACTTGGGTCAAATGTTTTGGGTAGCCTTCCACAAGCTTCCCACAATATGTTGGGTGATCTTTGGCCCATTCCTCCTGACAGAGCTGGTGTAACTGAGTCAGGTTTATAGGCCTCCTTGCTAGCACACGCTTTTTCAGTTCTGCCCACAAAAGTTCTATAGGATTGAGGTCAGGGCTTTGTGATGGCCACTCCAATAGCTTGACTTTGTTGTCTTTAAGCCATTTTGACTCAACTATGGAAGTATGCTTGGGGTCATTGTCCATTTGGAAGACCCATTTGCGACCAAGCTTTAACTTCCTGACTGATGTCTTGAGATGTTGCTTCAATATATCCACATAATTTTCCGCCTCATGATGCCATCAATTTTGTGAAGTGCAGCAGTCCCTCCTGCAGCAAAGCACCCCCACAATGTCAGATATTCAGATATTTAGGACATCTGCCAACCAGGATGATCAACCGTGTCTGAGTCCAAAAACCCTGAAAATTCCATCCCTAATTAAACATTTTCCGACAAGATAGAACTGCCAAAGGGGGCGGTGTTGCAATCTACTGCAGAGATAGCCTGCAGAGTTCTGTCTTTCTATCCAGGTCTGTACCCAAACAATTCGAGTTTATACTTTTAAAAATTCACCTTTCCAGAAACAAGTCTCTCACTGTTGCCGCTTGCTATAGACCACCCTCTGCCCCCAGCTGTGCCCTGAACATCATATGTGAATTGATTGCCCCCCCGTCTATCTTCAGAGCTCGTGCTGCTAGGTGACCTAAACTGGGACATTGTTAACACCCCGGCCACCCTACAAACGAAGCTTGATGCCCTCAATCTCACACAAACTATCAATGAACCTACCAGGTACAACCCCAAATTCGTAAACATGGGCACTCTCATAGATATCATCCTAATCAACTTCCCCTCCAAATCCACCTCTGCTGTCTTCAACCATGATCTCAGTGATCACTGCCTCATTGCTTGCATCTGTAATGGGTCTGCGGTCAAACGACCAACCTTCATCATTGTTAAACGCTCCCTAAAACACTTCATCAAGCAGGCCTTTCTAATCAACCTGGCCCGGGTATCCTGGAAGGATAGTGACCTCATCCCGTCAGCAGAGAATGCCTGTTTATTCTTTAGAATTGCCTTCCTCACCATCTTAAAAAAAGCATGCCCCATTCAAACAATTCTGAACCAGTAACATTTCTAGCCCTTGGTTCACTCCAGACCTGACAGCCCTTGACCAGCACAAAAACATCCTGTGGCAAACTGCATTAGCAGTTAGGAACCAATATGCACAGGCAGTTAGGAAAGCTAAGGCTAGCTTTTTCAAACAGAAATTTGCATCCTGTAGCACAAACTCAAAAAAGTTCTGAGACACTGTAAAGTCCATGGAGAATAAAAGCATCTCCTCCTAGCTGCCCAGAGCACTGAGGCTAGGAAACACTGTCACCACCGATAGACCACTATAATTGAGAATTTCAACATGCATTTTTCTATGGCTGGCCATGCTTTCCACCCCCCACAGAAACTCGCCCAAACCTCCCCATTTCTCCTTCACCCAAATCCAGATAGCTGCTGTTCTGAAAGAGCTGCAAAATCTGGACCCCTACAAATCAGCCGGGCCAGTCAATCTGGACCCTCCCTTTCTAAAGCTACTGTATCTGCCAAAATTGTTGCAACCCCTGTTACTAGCTTTTTCAACCTCTCTTTCGTATTGTCTGAGATTCCTAAAGATTGGAAAGCTACCGCGGTCATCCCCCTCTTCAAAGGGGGAGACACTCTAGACCCAATCTGCCACAGACCTATATCTATCCTAAACTGCCATTCTAAGGTCTTTGAAAGCCAAGTTAACAAACAGATCACCAATCATTTTGAATCCCATCGTACCTTCTCCGCTATGCAATCTGGTTTCAGAGCTGGTCATGGGTGCACCTCACCTCATCACCTCATTCTTATCGGCAGACTCAAAATCCTTGGTTTCTCAAATGACTGCCTCGCCTGGTTCACCAACAACTTCTCTGATAGAGTTCAGTGTGTCAAATCGGAGGACCTGTTGTCCAGACATCTGGCAGTTTCTATGGGGGTGCAACAGGGTTCAATTCTTGGGCTGACTCTCTTCTCTGTGTACATCAATGATGTCGCTTTTGCTGCTGCTGATTTTCTGATCCACCTCTATGCAGACGACACCATTCTGTACACTTCTGGCCCTTCTTTGGACACTGTGTTAATAACCTGTTTTGGAGACTGGTTTTTGTTTAGAATTTCGGATGACTGACGTGCCCAAAGTAAACTTCCTGTTACTCAGGCCCAGAAGCTAGGATATGCATTGGTAGCATTGGATAGAAAACATTCTGAAGTTCCCAAAACTGTTAAAATAATGTCTGTGAGTATAACAGAACTGATATGACAGGTGAAAACCCAAAGAAAATCCATCTGGAAATACTTTTGTTTGAGGTCACAGGTGATTTCAATGGTTGCCTATGGGATATACAAATAGATAGGACCCAGTTTGCAGTTCCTATGGCTTCCACTAGATGTCAACAGTCTTTAGAAAGGGTTTCAGGCTTGGTTTTTGAAAAATGAACAAGTGGGCTTGAAGAACTCTAAGGAGTATCTCATTAGAAAAGTGGTCTTGTTTGAGCGTAAATGAGGTGCACGCACTTTGTCATTTATCTTCCCCATTCATCTTAAATATTATAGTTTATTTAGATATTAGAGTACCTGAGGATTAATTAGAAATATATTTGAAATATATTTGCATGAACTTTACTGGTAATTTTTTGGAATTGTTTGTATGCATGTTGAAAGAATGGATTACAGAGATCATTGGCACCAACTAAACAGACTTTTTTGAATATAAAGAAGGACTTCTTGAGCAAAACGACCATTCATTGTGTAGCTGGGACCCTTGGGATTGCAAACAGAGGAAGATCTTCAAAGGTAAGGGATTTATTTAATTGCTATTTGTGATTTTGTGACACCTGTGCTGCTTGAAAAAATATTTTGTTGTGGGGCGCTGTCCTCAGATAATCGTATGAAATGCTTTCGACTTAAAGCCTTTTTGAAATCTGACAACGCGGTTGGATTAAAAAGAAGTTAAGCTTTAAAATGATGTATGACTCCTGTATTTTCATGAATGTTTTAATATTATGTTTTTTTTTCTTTGAATTTCGCACTCTCCAATTTCAGTCTCCAATTTGCACTTTTCGCACCAAAGTACGTTCATCTCTAGGAGACAGAAAGGCATCTCCTTCCTGAGCAGTATGACGGTTGCGTGGTACCATGGTGTTTATACTTGCGTATTATTGTTTGTACAGATGAATGTTGTACCTTCGGGCGTTTGGAAATTTCTCCCAAGGATGAACAGGACTTGTGGAGGTCTACAAAAAATGTTATCAAGCTAAGAGGGTAGGCCTTAAAATACATCCACAGGTACACCTCCAATTGACTCAATTAGCCAATCAGAAGCTTCTAAAGCCATGACATCATTTTCTGGAATTTTCCAAGCTGTTTCAAGGCACAGTCAACTTAATGTATGTCAACTTCTGACCCACTGGAATTATGATACAGTGAATTATATGTGAAATAATCTGTATGCAAACAATTGTTGGAAAAATGTGTAACGGTTTTCTATATTACGTAACGTAATCAACACTGCTAGCTAGCCAGCTAGCCCCTGAATAGCAGCACTGTAGAAACTATTACACTCGACGGAACGACTTGATTAGTGTAGTGTCAACAACGCAGCCACTGCCAGCTAGCCTACAAAGTCAACAACGCAGCCACTGCCAGCTAGCCTACTCCAGCAGTACTGTATCATTTCAATCATTTTAGTCAATAAGATTCTTGCTACGTAAGCTTAACTTTCTGAACATTCGAGACGTGTAGTCCACTTGTCATTCCAATCTCCTTTGCATTAGCGTAGCCTCTTCTGTAGCCTGTCAACTATGTGTCTATCTATCCCTGTTCTCTCCTTTCTGCACAGACCATACAAACGCTCCACACCGCGTGGCCGCGGCCACCCTAATCTGGTGGTCCCAGCGCGCACGACCCACGTGGAGTTCCAGGTCTCCGGTAGCCTCTGGAACTGCCGATCTGCGGCCAACAAGGCAGAGTTCATCTCAGCATATGCCTCCCTCCAGTCCCTCGACTTCTTGGCACTGACGGAAACATGGATCACCACAGATAACACTGCTACTCCTACTGCTCTCTCTTCGTCCGCCCACGTGTTCTCGCACACCCCGAAAGCTTCTGGTCAGCGGGGTGGTGGCACCGGGATCCTCATCTCTCCCAAGTGGTCATTCTCTCTTTCTCCCCTTACCCATCTGTCTATCGCCTCCTTTGAATTCCATGCTGTCACAGTTACCAGCCCTTTCAAGCTTAACATCCTTATCATTTATCGCCCTCCAGGTTCCCTCGGAGAGTTCATCAATGAGCTTGATGCCTTGATAAGCTCCTTTCATGAGGACGGCTCACCTCTCGCAGTCCTGGGCGACTTTAACCTCCCCATGTCTACCTTTGACTCATTCCTCTCTGCCTCCTTCTTTCCACTCCTCTCCTCTTTTGACCTCACCCTCTCACCTTCCCCCCCTACTCACAAGGCAGGCAATACGCTCGACCTCATCTTTACTAGATGCTGTTCTTCCACTAACCTCATTGCAACTCCCCTCCAAGTCTCCGACCACTACCTTGTATCCTTTTCCCTCTCGCTCTCATCCAACACTTCCCACACTGCCCCTACTCGGATGGTATCGCGCCGTCCCAACCTTCGCTCTCTCTCCCCCGCTACTCTCTCCTCTTCCATCCTATCATCTCTTCCCTCTGCTCAAACCTTCTCCAACCTATCTCCTGATTCTGCCTCCTCAACCCTCCTCTCTTCCCTTTCTGCATCCTTTGACTCTCTATGTCCCCTATCCTCCAGGCCGGCTCGGTCCTCCCCTCCCGCTCCGTGGCTCGACGACTCATTGCGAGCTCACAGAACAGGGCTCCGGGCAGCCGAGCGGAAATGGAGGAAAACTCGCCTCCCTGCGGACCTGGCATCCTTTCACTCCCTCCTCTCTACATTTTCCTCCTCTGTCTCTGCTGCTAAAGCCACTTTCTACCACTCTAAATTCCAAGCATGTGCCTCTAACCCTAGGAAGCTCTTTGCCACCTTCTCCTCCCTCCTGAATCCTCCTCCCCCTCCCCCCCTCCTCCCTCTCTGCAGATGACTTCGTCAACCATTTTGAAAAGAAGGTCGACGACATCCGATCCTCGTTTGCTAAGTCAAACGACACCGCTGGTTCTGCTCACACTGCCCTACCCTGTGCTCTGACCTCTATCTCCCCTCTCTCTCCAGATGAAATCTCGCTTCTTGTGACGGCCGGCCGCCCAACAACCTGCCCGCTTGACCCTATCCCCTCCTCTCTTCTCCAGACCATTTCCGGAGACCTTCTCCCTTACCTCACCTCGCTCATCAACTCATCCCTGACCGCTGGCTACGTCCCTTCCGTCTTCAAGAGAGCGAGAGTTGCACCCCTTCTGAAAAAACCTACACTCGATCCCTCCGATGTCAACAACTACAGACCAGTATCCCTTCTTTCTTTTCTCTCCAAAACTCTTGAACGTGCCGTCCTTGGCCAGCTCTCCCGCTATCTCTCTCAGAATGACCTTCTTGATCCAAATCAGTCAGGTTTCAAGACTAGTCATTCAACTGAGACTGCTCTTCTCTGTATCACGGAGGCGCTCCGCACTGCTAAAGCTAACTCTCTCTCCTCTGCTCTCATCCTTCTAGACCTATC
Source organism: Oncorhynchus masou masou (assembly GCF_036934945.1). Classification (NCBI taxonomy): domain Eukaryota; kingdom Metazoa; phylum Chordata; class Actinopteri; order Salmoniformes; family Salmonidae; genus Oncorhynchus; species Oncorhynchus masou. The sequence goes on along the minus strand of NC_088218.1, from coordinate 25,623,236 downwards.
GGCTGCCTTCGATACTGTGAACCATCAGATCCTCCTCTCCACCCTCTCCGAGTTGGGCATCTCCGGCGCGGCCCACGCTTGGATTGCGTCCTACCTGACAGGTCGCTCCTACCAGGTGGCGTGGCGAGAATCTGTCTCCTCGCCACGCGCTCTCACCACTGGTGTCCCCCAGGGCTCTGTTCTAGGCCCTCTCCTATTCTCGCTATACACCAAGTCACTTGGCTCTGTCATAACCTCACATGGTCTCTCCTATCATTGCTATGCAGACGACACACAATTAATCTTCTCCTTTCCCCCTTCTGATGACCAGGTGGCGAATCGCATCTCTGCATGTCTGGCAGACATATCAGTGTGGATGACGGATCACCACCTCAAGCTGAACCTCGGCAAGACGGAGCTGCTCTTCCTCCCGGGGAAGGACTGCCCGTTCCATGATCTCGCCATCACGGTTGACAACTCCATTGTGTCCTCCTCCCAGAGCGCTAAGAACCTTGGCGTGATCCTGGACAACACCCTGTCGTTCTCAACTAACATCAAGGCGGTGGCCCGTTCCTGTAGGTTCATGCTCTACAACATCCGCAGAGTACGACCCTGCCTCACACAGGAAGCGGCGCAGGTCCTAATCCAGGCACTTGTCATCTCCCGTCTGGATTACTGAAACTCGCTGTTGGCTGGGCTCCCTGCCTGTGCCATTAAACCCCTACAACTCATCCAGAACGCCGCAGCCCGTCTGGTGTTCAACCTTCCCAAGTTCTCTCACGTCACCCCGCTCCTCCGCTCTCTCCACTGGCTTCCAGTTGAAGCTCGCATCCGCTACAAGACCATGGTGCTTGCCTACGGAGCTGTGAGGGGAACGGCACCGCAGTACCTCCAGGCTCCGATCAGGCCCTACACCCAAACAAGGGCACTGCGTTCATCCACCTCTGGCCTGCTCGCCTCCCTACCACTGAGGAAGTACAGTTCCCGCTCAGCCCAGTCAAAACTGTTCGCTGCTCTGGCCCCCCAATGGTGGAACAAACTCCCTCACGACGCCAGGACAGCGGAGTCAATCACCACCTTCCGGAGACACCTGAAACCCCACCTCTTTAAGGAATACCTAGGATAGGGTAAAGTAATCCTTCTCACCCCCCCTAAATGATTTAGATGCACTATTGTAAAGTGGCTGTTCCACTGGATGTCATAAGGTGAATTCACCAATTTGTAAGTCGCTCTGGATAAGAGCGTCTGCCAAATGACTTAAATGTAAATGTCTATATGCGAAGGAGAGTCGGACCAAAATGGGAAACACAAATCAATACGAAAACAACAAACGTAACACGAAAAACGAAACAGCCTCTACTGGTGCAAACTAACACACGACAGAAACAAGGACATAAGGACAATCACCCACGAAACACTCAAAGAATATGGCTGCCTAAATATGGTTCTCAATCAGAGACAACGATAAACACCTGCCTCTGATTGAGAACCACTTCAGACAGCCATAGACTAACCTAGAAGACCCCACTAAGCTACAATCCCAACACCTGTGGGGAAAAAAAACCCAAGACAAAACACACCACATACAAAAACCCATGTCACACCCTGGCCTGACCAAATAGATAAAGAAAACACAAAATACTAAGACCAGGGCGTGACAGAACCCCCCCCCCTCCCCCCAAGGTGCGGACTCCCGGCCGCACACCAAAACCCATAGGGGAGTGTCCGGGTGGGCGTCTGTCCACGGTGGCTGCTCCGGCGCGGGACGTGGACCCCACTCTAATAAAGTCTTAGTCCAACTTCCTCACGTCCTTAGATAGCCGACCCTTGCCGCCGACCTTGGCCTAGTAGTCCTCACCAAGGACCCCACTGGACTGAGGGGCAGCTTGGGACTGAGGGGCAGCTCGGGACTGAGGTAGCTCCGGACTGAGAGGTAGCTCGGGACTGAGGGGTAGCTCGGGACTGAGGGGTAGCTCGGGACTGAGGGGTAGCTCGGGATTGAGGGGTAGCTCAGCACTGAGAGGAAGCTCAGCACTGAGAGGAAGCTCAGGCAGGTAGTTGGCTCTGGCAGATCCTGGCTGGCTGGCGGTTCTGGCAGATCCTGGCTGACTGGCGGATCTATAGTTTTTTAACAAGAAATGTGTGGAGTGGTTGAAAAATGTGTTTTAATAAATGCAACCTAAGTGTATATAAACTTCCGACTTCAACTGTATAGATTATTATTTAAAATGTTATTATTATCTCTTTTTGTTTTATTCCACTTTGTCCTGCATTGTTGGAGCTCGGAGCACAACAATTTCACTGTATCCTATAATTATATCTGCAACCATGTACATGTGAATATTAAATTCTCTAACTCTCTAAAGATAAATGCTGTTCCAAGGTCTTGTAGCGTCAAAGAATTTCGTAGGCATTATTGTGGAGACAGACATGCTAGACAGTTTGTAGGAAAGGTTACTCTGATCTTCTTGTTCCATGCTTTATTTATCATTTGTCAAGCTCTTGTACAGCATGGGTATTCTCTTTGTTCACCTAAAGGTTTGTATACCTAAGCTTATTGTAATTCACCAATTGATCCTGTATTGTTTGGTGAAGTTTGATATAAACGAAACAGATTATTTGTGACATGGGAATATCTGAGTCATTCGCTTATACTGTTTATCAAATGGTTCTCACATCTAGACAATGGCATGTGTAGAACTCACTGTAACCTCTTAATGCCAGTTGAAGGAATAGATATATTATGTGCTGAAAAACTGAAACCCCCAAAACAGACATGAAATTGGGCATATTTAGCCTAATAAGAAGACCTCTCTACCAGACTACACTGTGTAGTCAAATGTTGGAATAAAAGGAAACCTTTGAATATAGAACTACATTATTATTGAGGAGGTGAGGGGCTGACAATGACTATACCCCTCTCTCTGAGTTGAGCCTGCGAGAGAGCCAGACTTGTTCATCCCTTGTTATACTGTTAATGTGTATGATTTAAGGGGAATTATGCACATCTCAATGTGCCTATAAATGATATTATTCATGCACAGGTGCTGCACTAAGCGGTTCCTGAATGATAATTAAGATAATCTTCTCTCTCTCTCTCTCTCTCTCTCTCTCTCTCTCTCTCTCTCTCTCTCTCTCTCTCTCTCTCTCTCTCTCTCTCTCCCTCCCTCCTTCCCCCCCTCCCGGATCTACTTTGTTCAGCAATAGCTCCTGTGTCAATATCTCGCAAGACATACAGCGGACCTTTCCCTTAGCCATTGTCAGATTCTTTTTTTTTTTGCACAAAACCTCCACTAACAAGTGAGACCACGTTTATGTTTTCCCCTGAGCCTCACTGTATTCTAAGACATATGTGCCAAGTTGAATTAAAGTCACGCCAAAAAAATGTGCGACAAAACTTGGTGAGAACATTGCCCGGGGAATTAGAAGAGAAGATGAAGTAGTTTAAATTCTATAGCATGAATATAAAGAACTTAGAACACTTCACATACGATAATCTTTTTCTCTCCTTTTTTCTTGGAAAAGGAATGTTATTCCATTTTGAATGGTTTTCAGTGTTTGGGGATATTTATCCATTCATTTAAGCAAGACATTAAAAAGACTTTGAACATCTCATTTTTTGTCTCACTTTAGGGGCATAATAACTGTTTTGTGGGTTACTATTCCGGTTTCTATTCCAAGTTTGGAGTTAGAGCACAATATTTTTGAAAAGCAAAGTTTGAGCAGCGTCTGTTGTTGTTGATCACTTCAAGTCTTAATTCCCAATGGTGGCAACACAGTGCATGGAGGTATGACCTCCTACCTTGACTGGGAGGGAGCAGTCTTCTTTATTGGGACATCGTGAACTCAAGAACGGCCAGTAAACTCATGCATTGTTTTCCAGTGAACACCTGGCACATTGAAATAACCAGAGATGACCTCCAGAAATAGAACCATGACCTACACCACAGTCATTTCCACGGTAACTCATAGATGTCGTCGTGTCCCATTATCAATTTTATTTGATGCTATGCACTGTAAGGTGAAATAGACTGATAAATGACATTTTATTAAGTTACGCCAACTTAATTTAGCCTACCAACTGAACTTGTGTTCCTTCCTTGTTTGGTCTGTTTTGGAATCCTAAGACTGTTTGGTAGAGGGAGAGAGGAATACTGGCTGGCTGCTGAGGAAAACAGTGAGTGATGATTACCGTTGCGTATAGAGTGGATATCCAGCTGTATCATCTTAGCACAGCTCCTTGTTTACAAGAGTCATTTTCAGAGGAAGGCCATATTTAATTCAGTTTTCCTTTGTGTGCAAATGAGTTGTTTTGTTAGTCTTTGGTTTGGTTTGATTTGTTGTGTGTTTTGATGTGATTCTTTTTTGGTTACCACATGTTGTCTGGCTAGCTAAGGAAGCAGTAAGGCTGGATGGTTGGTTCTCCAGCTGGCTTACATTCCCAGGCTACTGTCACATCCTTTGGCCTCAAATAAGCACAGTTCTAAACACAACACGCAACAAAACATTTATACTGTTCCTTTACCGTATGGAGCGTTACACAGAACGTTGACTAGCAATCATTAGAAGCGGTACCAATTTGATACAATTTCAGAATTTCCGTTTAATTGTGTAATATCAATGCATCCTCCAAAAGGATCACATTCAAATACATTGTCTTTGTAAACGGATCGAGTTAAAATGCCATCTTTGTTTCTAAAACACATAGAAGCAAGGACGGAATTAGAGTAACAATAGTTCTCTCTAAAACCTTCCTTTCGAAACGACACTAAATGATATATATTTAAACCATGCCTTGTGGCTATGGCATGCCCTGAAATGTCTTTAATAAGGATCGGGGGGCGTTAATGGCTGGTATAGCTCCAGTTTCAGCTCCAGTTTTAAATTAGAAATAACCCAGAAGAGCTCTTGACTTATAAAAAAGGTTAGAATTAAATACAATGAATTAATCTCAATTTCCGGTTCTGAATGCATATGGGTCTGAGAGTAGTTAGAAAACATATTATTTTATTTTATTTTAATTGTACTCCCATAGGAAACCCATAGTACAAAGACAAGGCAAGTGCTTTACATTTTGCAGTAAGAAACTATTTTGGATTCTCTTATCTCAGCATAAAAGTCATTTTGTTCAACCTCTTTATGTCTTAATCTGATTATAACCATAGAGGCTGATAGGTATCTCTAGTTATATTTTTTTAATCTATTTTCTATTTAGAGTATGGTAGTTACTGATTGTACATAGTTTGTACAAGCCTCTTTTGAATGGTCACAGGTGTAGAATTGTTGCCAGAGGGGGACAGTCCTTAATGAGCGGCGAATCACTATGGAATTTGCAGCGTTCAGCAGAGAAGAGAACTCTGAAATACCCAGTACCGAATTAAGTTATTTCACACCTGTCAACAAAACATTCTGAAAAGCTTTACATCTCAGGTGAGGGTGTGTGATAAAGGTTTTCCTCTTGCACCTGCTGTTCTATACCATAATAAAACACTTTCGGGAGGCTTGATAAGATGAAGAACAGCCACATTTAAGTAAACGTGCAACTTCTAGGATTATTTTTTAGCAAGGTCAAACATCAAGATCAAAATACATTAGATGGAGTACAAAAAAACTCTTGGACAGGAAATTTGTTCCTTCACCAAAAGCCTTTGTTCCTTCAGCAAACCTCAGTCAATTGAGTCACTGGGTCTAAACCTTAACCATACAGGATGTCTCAGACTATTCTTGGCAGGAAAAGGTAAAAATAGAGAAGTTTCATCTGGTTTGAGTCTACGGACTCCTTTACTTGGGGGTGGTTTTTCTTTTGTACGTGGGTCCTGGGCTTTTTGATTGAAGCTCAAATGGACCAGGAAATGCAAATAATCCCAATTCTGAAGATGTACAGTGACGTGATTGTGTGGCCGTAGGAACGGCTCGTGGGCTCACCACATTAAAGGCCTTGCAGAGCTACAGATGAGCAGGGACTGGGTTAAGTTAGGGAGACCGAGGAGCTTCAAAGACTCATAGGTTCGCCTTTCACATTGGAAGTGACTAGATGTGCATTTTATTAATAGCATTCATCAAACTGTTGAGTTTTTTTTAGGGGGTAAACCTTTCCTTTGTTCTTTAATTGCCATGATATGTTGGCTGGTCGATGGAGGAAAAGCGAGATACTATGTTAAAGCTGAAGAGCAATAAATTATACTTTGATCGGCTATCAGGGAAACAGAGTTCGGGACAGGCATCTTGTCGGAATATAGTTGTTCATGTGCGAAAGAATAGTACAGTAGACTACAGAGATTCAAAAATGCATGTTTTCCTTTGACTTCATTGTGTATGATATTACTTTTGGGCCGTTGTTTAACTTGTTCGTATTGCTAAAAGTAAAGCCGACATTGTTGGGTCTGGTTTTAGCATAATGTGGTGGACTTCCCTTTGCCTTTCATTCCGAATACCTCAGGACTTCATCTGACTAATCCTACTCCTCGAGCTGAAGGAAGAGAGTATAGCCAGTCAATTCCTTCGCTCCACCTTTTTCCTTTCCAGTGTAAGTACAGTAGCCTGTGCAAAATAACCTTGGATGTATTTTCCTCCAGATGTAGTGACCTTAGAATCACACGTGGAAGGCCTACATTAGCCTGGATACCATGTGTTCCATAATGTCAACAATATTAGACAGACAATTCTAATTACTTACGTAATTCTCAACTTTTTTTCTTTTTTAAATAAGTATTACTGAAACGTGAAAACACTTAATTATCCTGATAATATTGCAGCTTTCAAGTCATCATTTTTACCCTTTGTGATTGAAAAGTTCATCAGTATTTCAGAGGCTGATTAGCATATTATTCATTCTCCTGCTGTACACTAAACATCTCTCGCTTTTCTCCCTTGCTTTTAGAAGAAAATAATCATGATTTAACTGCAGTAATTATTTTCAGTAGACTCTTTCCAATTGGTATTCATGGTCTTTGGAATGGGATGGGCTTGTACTCTGTATACAATCCACCACTGTAAATCCTTGTCAATCCAAAGTCAGCGTTCCATGTTATCAAGCTAACAATAACAAATACACAGCACAAAAGAACCCTAATGAAAATTCTATAATTGACTGTGTTTAGGGAGACTCGATCATCAGTTCTGGCTTGATTTGAAGACATAATCTGTCTTTGCTAATGCCAGACCTTTTTACTAGTGGGTACACATGTTAATAAAGTCGTAACCTCTTAGCCTGTTATGCTCATCTAATGTACTTGTCATGATTAGGTTCTGAAAGAAGCCTTGCTTTAACATTGTGTTGCACAAGAGTTGACAAATCTTAAGACCTTCAACTGGAAATAATTAGTATCTATTTAAATACTGAACACTGACCATAGTGCTGAGACAGAGCTAAGCCTGTTAGCTAACAAATGTGGTGGCAATTAAACAATTTATCCCCCCTACTGTTAGCTATTGCTTTATCACCTGACAATTGATTACAATTCTAGGGATTGCAGTATTGGTTGACCACAAAGTTGCCAAATCTCTGCAAACATAATGAAAAAAATGCCTTTTTTTACATTTTAATTCAAACAACTGAGAAGCACTGTAACGGTTCTCGTCTGGTGAAGGAGAAGGGGACCAAAATGCAGCGTGGTATTTTTGAAACATGTTTAATGACGATGAAAAAACGAACAATAAAAACAACAAACGGACCGTGAAAACCTATACAGCCTATCTGGTGACAACAAACACAGAGACAGGAACAATCACCCACAAAACACTCAAAGAATATGGCTGCCTAAATATGGTTCCCAATCAGAGACAACGATAAACACCTGCCTCTGATTGAGAACCACTCCAGACAGCCATAGACTATGCTAGATACCCCCACTAAGCCACACACCCAACACCTAACAACACCCCAAGACAAAACACACCACAATAAACCCATGTCACACCCCGGCCTGACCAAATAAATAAAGACAAACACAATATACTACGACCAGGGCGTGACAAACACTCAAGTAGTTTTTTTGGTCCTTTGATTTTTGTTAATTGTTTCCATGCCTGAACCCAAAGTATCTCAGGGTTTGTAGATCCCATATGAAAACTTGTGCAGACGATACTGCTAAAATTAGTTCAGACAGGCAGGCTGCTTATCGGAATGTTTTTTTTCTTCATTTTTCCCCCCTCTCCTCTTTAATTTCTTCACGTGGTTTAACATTAAAAATCAGGTCAACCTTTAAGATTTATGAGAAAAAAAATTAATGGTGTGCTATTTTTATGCTGTAGAAAGACTGTTAATTTGGTATGACCTTAGTCAAAGGCGGTGAAACAACAAACTCTTTTACTTCTTCTTCTCAAGACTAAAACCCTGGTCTCCCGTGTCGCTTTCTAAATGGATTGACATGAGTCGAAGGCCTATGCCAATGTTTCTCAAAGTCTTATCTGCAAAACTCAATACATAGGATTGCCTTCTCTCATCAGTATATGAGAGGCTCTATGAAAATAATACTCTTTCATCAAATTTCAGAGCATATATGGTTTTGATTAGCATATGTATTACTTGATTGAACATTTTTGAAACTGTAAATACCCTTCAGCCTCTCAGTACTGAGAATATTTCGCCCAACGAATCTAATCATGCATATGTATTGCTATTCCTAAATCTCTCGTGTGCCAATGTCATAGGAAGAACTCTTTCCACAGAGTCAGAATGTTTGGTCACCGTGGAACCTTTGAAACCGATTGTGAAGGTTATATCATTCCTTTGAGACTCTTTGTCCCTCCAGACTTTGTCATATGAAAACAGGTGCATACCACCCTTTCCCACCATTTACTCCCTGCATTAGAGCTCACCAATGAGGTCCCACTGGGACTTCCCTTGACGAGATCAAAACTTTTCACAGGCGAGACCTCGGTGATTCGTCGTTCAGAGGCCTCCATTGAAGCATCCCCGCTGGGTATCTTTTTTTTGTGTTGCAGAGGGAGCCGAGGCCTTGGAGGGTGAAGGTGAATGTTTGGAGCAAGTGACAGAACTTGAACACTTTGTCTTTTGTTCCAGGTTGTTTCTCACCAGGCCTGTCAAGCCTCAACCTGCCTGAACCACATCGCCCCTGACCTGACCTAGCCCTGCATGGCAGAGAGAGAGAAAAGGGAAAGCAACATTTTTTTTTTGGGGGGGGGGAGGGGTATGGGTATTCAATGCAAACAAAACTAGGTCGATGTCACCCTACATCTCATTTTCTAATCAAACTGGATGTACACACCTTGGATCAGCCTATTCAGTTCAAACTCAGGATTAAACATTGGTTACTTCATATGTATTCATCACATAACCATTCCGATGTACATTTCTCCTAGTGGCGTATAATGAGACAATGTGCAGCTAGTATTACTTTATCTCCATTACCTGTTCCATTTGGACCCCGTTTTTGTGTGATTTAAAAAAAGAAAATCCCCAGTGGGCGTGAACCACAGTTTTACATTGTTATTGGAATGTTAGGAGAAAAGACCCTAAACATGAGGTGGGCCTCATCCTAACATCACAGCAATGTGCTTGTTATGTACTAGGGCGGTGAATCTCACACATGCATAGCCAAGGGTCACTCTGTTGTTAATGAGGTGTGTATGTGCCCCATGGGTAAGGAACTTGGAGGGAGGGAGAGCCATGCCATGCCAGACAGATTTAGACCAGGGGGCACAGGCCTCGTCTTATCTCTGTGCTTAGCCCAGCAGAAATTAAACGGCCTATAGGTTGGTTGCCTGGCGCCACGGTACCATACAACAATGCAAAACATAAACAATAGGGTAAAACACTTTACAAATGCTTCTGTGGTCTCTAAGAGATCCGTGCACTTCAATCTCACATAATGTCTATGCCTTAATAAGCATCCTCTTTGAGAGATACAAGCCCATTGTCGAGGGAAGACAGTTAATTATGACAGCTCAAAGTGGGGCTGTCTGTCTCACTTCCTCGGAAAGAGCAGGATTGTTCATCGCACTGATAAGAAGACGAATGTCGCAAGAAATATTGTTATTTTTTCCATTGAATAGAATTGCTATTCTCCTAAATGATGCAGCCAATCTATCCTTGTTTGTTTCTTTAACCCTGTTAAATACTGTATGACAGTCCTTTTGGACTCTTTCAGTGGACTGTTTAAGTCAATGGGGGATTAAGATGGGCCTTATTGGACTTGAATTGCCAACGCTATGATTTGTGTTTATAATCTCAAACAAATAAGCTTTAATTTAGTAGTGGTAAACAAAAGTTATTTACAGTCTGTGGTACATTTCAGAAAACAAACTATGGAATGGATCTGTGATGAAGACATGAAGTTCTGCTTAACCATAGCCCAAAAAGAGTCTACACACACTATAATTACTCTACTGTAATTAAAATATTTGTTTGTTATGAAAGCATAGTATTTACAGTCTTAATAACTTATTGCAGACAGTGTTGGGTGTTTCTCTCGAAGAGGCTCCACATGCTGTCATGGGAGTGTAATGACAGATCCCAGTGTAAACCAGAGAACTATTGTTGCACTGTTGCAGGGATCAGAAACTTGCCCCTGCTGTTCGTGTCCTCAACCATTTAATCAAACTGGCATTAGTTTGGTACTGTAGCTTAAACGTTGCTTACCTCTGAATCTGGAAGCTGGGAAACTCTTAACGTTGTGCTCAGGAGATCTGAATTCATCCCAGAGACTCAGCAAGTAAACGGATCATCAGGACAGATGGGAAATGGGCTTGGAGCAATATTCTTTTTTTCCTACCACCTTGCTATTCACACGGATACAGTGCAATCCAATTCAGAATCATAGGCCCGTCACACCTGTCTAGAAGCTGGAGACTGGACCAACAAAGAAGATGAGGGAGGAGGAAAACCTCTTTTAGACTCTGCTATAAAAAAAAAACAAGAAATGGCCTGACCGTTAACATAATGTTCCACAATACATATTTCTGCAGTTTAATTAGTTTCAAGTGAATCAATAACAATGCAGTGTTTTAGTAATCTTCCTTTTCTAATCTCACACTTTTACTATGCATTGGAAAGACTGATTCTGTTTCCTAAAACATGTAATGTACCCATTGCACGGACAATGTTTTCTGATCAGGTCTATTGTTAATTTCTCCTTTTTCACTCCAACTTTGTGGCAGATGTGCGGTTCTAACTTGGAGTCAACACCGAATGAGTCCCTCCACCCACCACCACCGCAGTGCTCATTCCAGACTTAGACCACGGGCCTACAGAATTGGAATTGCTCATACCATAGAGTTAGTTAGAGGACCCGAACCTGTTATATGATGAGTCCTCTAGCTAACGCTATGGCTCATACAGACATGCAGTGTCAAGCAGTGCTTTACAATCAAATTTCCCGATGTCAGGTCTGGAGAGACAAATAACAGCATTGTCGCTACATTCGACCAAGCTCAGCAACTTCCTGTTTTTTCCTAGTAAGTGTCCCATATAGTCCAGACTTTGGCCACAGAGGAAAACTTAAAGCATTATGTAAGCAGTATACATATCTGAACATTGTTCTAAGCAACAACCAGCAGTACATTGTTGAAGAAGTGGCTGAGGCAGAAACTGAAGAGTAGGATGAGTTTAACTCAGTTGCTGTGTCGTGAATAACTATTTGCATTGTAGTATCAACCATTAAGAACCTAAACCGACTGATTTGGGATTTTGAAATTAACTTACCATATTGTCAGACAAAGATAATAAGCATCATAACAGAAATTGAGTTGAGGGAGACGTTGTTTTCACGGTATACAGTGCCAGTGCATCACTCTTCAGATAGAAACGTATCATCACTGACCTTTAAATGCAAGGCAATGCTGCGGCAGGTCATCTTCACATGTACAGTAATATCTCTGTAACAGACCTCTGAGATATGTTGTAGATGGAAGTGTGAATGTGTGTGTTTGTAAGCATTTGTGTATGTAGCTGTGGTGAAATAGCTGAAATTCATGATGCAAGCTTGTTGGCCCAGAGTGTTTTTCAGCTCATTTTCAAATGGTAATTTGCCTCATCCAAAGCAAACTCATAGAGCGAAAGTAAGTGATTATTTGCATGGCTGACAATCATTCAACATGCCTCCGGTCTTTTTCAAACTGCTCTAGTTTGTCCAGTCTTTGAAAAAAAAAACATGCTTGGCGAGACCAAAGGCAAAAATGTGAGAGGACTTTAAATGCTCCTTTCTTTGAAGTATTCTTTCATTTGTCCTCTTCCATTACAAAAGAAATGCACATCAAATCAAATCCAATTGTATTTTGTCACATGCGCCGTAGACAACAGGTGTAGGTAGACCTCACTGTGAGATGCTTACTTACATAAATGCTAGCGAAAATTTGTTGTTATCCTTTTAACTATTTTTTCATTGTTATTTCACAGGACCCCGATTTCAAGATAAAAAAACTTGCTTTCTATCGGAGGAAGTTTGTCACCTAAGTTCAATTCAATGTCAATATCAATCTGAAAGGATCTGAAATAGAGGAGCACAAAACTGTTTGAGTCCTTCATTTGGCATGCTCAGTCATCAATCAGACATTGACAAGTCGTAATTTAATAAGGACTGACCTGGGCTAAGCAGGAAGCCGGGCTGGCAGACAATACAAACTCATTTATCGCTGTGGAAGCATGCTGGCATAGAGCTCATTTCTTGGTTTTGACTGTTGGGAGTTTAGGGCTGGGGTTGACCTGTGCCACGGTGGATATACTGCAAGATTATTAACGTTTACAGGTTAACTTGGATTATTAGACATTGTTAGAGAGCAAAGGAAAGACCAGATTTTCTCATGTGAGATTCCAACTAATTAATTTAGTTATTTGGACTGTTGAGGTTCAGGAATATCTGAATTGGAACTCAGAATGGTGTCTGTAACCATGGCAGCAGGCATCATATCATGTTTGAACCATTTCCCCATGCATGTGAAGCACAAAGGTATACCAAGGTACTTCATGAATTTGATATGATATTGTTTTAGAATAATTTAGCAAATCAAGAAGCGCCTGCACCTCTGGGTTTTTATTCATGTCTGAAGGTTGCTGATAACGAGACGAAGTAGTGAGCTGGCATGAAAGTAGAATGGTTGAATGAAAGACGAAGACAAGCCCAAGGAGTATTACAGTAGGTTATTACAGTCTAGATTCTGGCTATACAGTGAATTCGGAAAGTACTCAGACCACTTGACTTTTCCACATTGTGTTACGTTACAACCTTATTCTAAAGTGGATTAAATAGTTTTTTTCCTTTTCTAAATTTACACACAATACCCCATAATGACAAAGCAAAAACTGTTTTTTTTGATATTTTTGCAAATGTATTAAAAATATAAAACAGAAATATCACATTTCAATAAGTAGACAGACCCTTTACTCAGTACTTTGTTCAGTACTTTGTTGAAGCACACCTGTATTTGGAGAGTTTCTCCCATTCTTCTCTGCAAATCCTCTCAAGCTCTGTCAGATGGGATGGGGAGCATTGCTGCACAGCGATTTTCAGGTCTCTCCAGAGATGTTCGGTCAGGTTTAAGACAGGGAACCTTTGCCCCAGTCTGAGGTCCTGAGAGCTCTGGAGCAGGTTTTTATCAAGGATCTCTCTGTACTTTGCTCCGTTCATCTTTCCCTCGATCCTGACTAGTCTCCCAGTCCCTGCTGCTGAAAAACATTCCCACAACATGATGCTGCCACCACCATGCTTCACCGGAGGGATAGTGCCAGGATTTCTCCAGACGTGACGCTTGGCATTCAGGCCAAAGAATTCAATCTTGGTTTCATCAGACCAGAGAATCTTGTTTCTCATATTCTGAGATTTCTTTAGGTGCCTGTGCCTTTTACTGAGGAGTGGCTTCCATCTGGCCATAAAGGCCTGATTGGTGGATTGCTGCAGAAATGACTGTCCTTCTGGAAGGTTCTCCCATCTCCACAGAAGCTCCACAGGAGCTCTTTCAGAGTGAAGACCGGGTTCTTAGTCACCTCCCTGACAAAGGCCCATCTCCCCCCGATTGCTCAGTTTGGCCAGGTGGCCAGCTTTAGGAAGAGACTTGGTGGTTCCAAACTTCCTCCATTTAAGAATGATGAAGGCCACTGTGTTCTTGTGGACCTTCAATGCTGCCAAAAGGTTTTGGTACACTTCCCCAGATCTGTGCCTCGACACAATCCTGTCTCGGAGTAATACGGACAATTCCATCAACCTCATGGCTTGGTTTTTGCTCTGACATGCACTGTTAACTGTGGGACTTTATATAGACAACCTTTACAAATTATGTCCAAACAACTGAATTACCACAAGTGGACTCCATTCAAAGTGTAGAGACACATTTCAAGGATGATCAATGGAAAGTCCATTTTGAGTATCATAGCAAAGGGTCTGAATACTTATGTAAATAAGGTATTTATTTTATTTTTTTCTTTAAATCCAACAAACCTGTTTTCGCATTGTCATTATGGGGTATTGTGTATTGATTGATGAGGGAAAAAAATCTATTTAATACATTTTTGAATAAGTCTGTAACGTAAAAAGCGAAGGGGTCTGAATACTTTCCGAATGCACCGTATGTTGTATTAATTTTGACATTTTTTTTGTCTTCTAAATCAAAACAATTGTAACAGTTTAATTTGACTGGGCAACTCCTTAGATTACTTTTAGCTTCCTACATGAGATGAAAAGTACACTTATGAATGTGCTTGCTTCAAGCTGCTAACCCCTCTGCTCTTTCTTCAATTGTGTACACTCTTTCTCCATTTATACTCAGGAGACTAAATTGCCTCAGGCATAGCTCTAGGAGGTCCTGTGTAGACATTACCCTTACTGTAGCCTTCCTCATACATTAGCATACCACTCCCCTTCTATTGTCTGCTCTCCTTGCATTGTCATATATTCTGCCACTCAGTTAAAGACAGATAATGGAAAGTATTATAGCTTTATGACAATTTCATTTCCAGTGGGTGATTGCTGTACACTATCCTTCACTCACGCTGCCAAGCTTACCCTAGTAAAACTGACTATCCTACCGATCCTCGACTTCGGCGATGTCATCTACAAAATTGCTTCCAACACTCTTCTCAGCAAACTGGATGCAGTTTATCACAGTGCCATTCGTTTCGTCACTAAAGCACCTTATACTACCCACCACTGCGACTTGTATACTCTAGTCGGCTGGCCCTCGCTACATATTCGTCGCAAGACCCACTGGCTCCAGGTCATCCATGCGCTCCAGCAGGTGTATCTCACTGATCATCCCTAAAGCCAACACCTCATTCGGCTGCCTTTCGTTCCAGTACTCTGCTGCCTGTGACTGGAACGAATTGCAAAAATCCCTGAAGTTGGAGACTTTTATCTCCCTCACCAACTTCAAACATCAGCTATCTGAGCAGCTAACCGATCGCTGCAGCTGTACATAATCTTTTGGTAAATAGCCCACCCATTTTCACCTACCTCATCCCCACAGTTTTTATTTATTTACTTTTCTGCTCTTTTGCACACCAATATCTCTACCTGTACATGATCATCTGATCATTTATCATTATTCGCCTACCTCCTCATGCCTTTTGCACACATTGTATATAGACTCCCCTTTTTTTCTACTGTGTTATTGACTTGTTAATTGTTTACTCCGTGTGTAACTCTGTGTTGTCTGTTCACACTGCTATGCCTTATCTTGGCCAGGTCGCAGTTGCAAATGAGAACTTGTTCTCAACTAGCCTACCTGGTTAAATAAAGGTGAAATAAAAAAAATAAAAATAAAAATACTGTATACGCTTTTATGTCTGTCATACCGTGGTCAGTTTCACCTGTCCTCATTATTGTCTCCACCCCCTCCAGGTGTCGCTTGTTTTCTCCGGTGTATGTATCCCTGTGTTTCCTGTCTCTCTGTGCCAGTTTGTCTTGTATGTTTCCAAGTCAACCAGTGTTTTTCCTGTTCTCCTGCTTTTTTTTGCATTCTCCTTTTTCTAGTCCTCCCGGTTTTGACATACTGTAGATTCACCTTTTGCCCTTTGTCCAAAGGTCAGAGTTTGCTTACCTCCCACACATACAGTAGCAGCCAGACTGCCATAGCATGTCTCTCTGATACCAAAACTGTGTATAATGTAAAAATGTGTACATAATATGCATATTTCATTATTCTACCATGGTTTTCTCCAGAGACAGAACAAAAGTAGTGTTCCTCATGGGAGTTGCTTTTTCTTCAGTTTTTCTTTTTTTCTTTTCTCTTTCTCTCCCATCTCACAGGGGAACTGAAGGCAAACTGGAATCCACCCAGCATATTTGGACCCTTTAAATAAGGATATGAATCGTTTTACTTTTGTCAGACTGATCACAGTTTGCCCACAGACACCGAGACAGTTTTCTGATTACGATGCCAGAAGAATCAGTAGGAAGAAAGTCCTTACGAGATGCCATTGGGACACAGTGGAGAGAGTGAACTGTGTTACGATGAGCCACTGATACTCTTTGACTGCTGGGGTTGCTGTAATGTAATGGCTGTAATGTGGATTTTAATGTGTTGTAATGATATGCTTTTACGTGCAACAAGAGTCTGGATTTTTCTGTTTGGCTGGCTGGCTGGCAGAGGATCGTCTGCACTTGAGCAAGGCGCTTTCACCTGTAACATGACAGCGGTAATGAGGATGATGATAGTGTTGATGTGGCGAAGTGACACCTCTGGTGTAATGACAGTTTCGGTATCTCCCCTTCTAACCTGATCGTTAATTAAATAACCTTGTTTGCTCTGCTCAGGCAGGCTTTGTAGCTTCATTACATTGGGGTGCATAATGTGGCGCAGTTGACTGAAGTTGCGCATTATTACAATGATGAGTCATGATCACCGAGAGTGGTCCGCTGCATTTGACATCTAGGTTACATGCATTTTAGGTGCCCAACGTGCAACCGGGCAGGCTCCATGGTCAGTTTGAACACTAGATGTGAATGTTGAGCAGTGCCTCTGTCTGTGTTCTTGCCTGGCCTCTTCTCTGTTCTCCTTCACTCAAAGCCCAACTCTCACCAGTTCAGTCCAGTGTAAATCAATGGCATTTGTTGATTAGTGAATGCCATGGGGAAGACTTGTGATTATTACCAATAAAGGGAATTAGATCAAATGATTTTTAGACTTTGGAATTTGTGTTTTAATCAAATTTGAGATAAAGCCATCAGTGAAATTGCAGTTGATTTATAAATAAGATAATTGGTGGGTGGCATTCCTCCTAAGTAGCTCTCACTGGCACAGAGAGCACAGTTTTATTGCATAGTCAAACCTCCTCATTCAATTTAAAAATTGCCTATTGAGTGGAATTCTCTCCGGACATGCCAGACACTACTATCCGTAATAACTTTCTACAAGTACTTCCTTGTCTACTTTAAACGAGAGAGGATTTGAGCAGTTCAAACTCTATCCTTTACTTTGAGCTCCAATTCATCACCAAGAATCTCTTCTTCCCGGGCCTTTTCATTTGTGTGTTGTGGCTTTTGGCAATAATGGCAGATATGTATAATATGGATGTAAGGCAGTGGCAATAACACCTTTGTTTCACAAACACGAACAAACAATTGTGTCTTTCGTTAAGATAAATAACCCACGGTGAAAGGGGAATTTCCAAATCATACAATAACACAATATGGATACATATTACTGTCCTACTGTACATGCACCTTTGTTTTGCGTTGTTTTGCGTTGTCCTTGCGCGTCTGCGTAAGTTCATTTGAGATGTGTGTGTTCAGTAGAGTCTGTCTCAACAAAAAGGATCCTTGTTGGCCTTTAGATTTGCTAAACAAAATGATTGCTTGTGTTGGTTTCTCTCAGAAGGCTGGGCTGGCCCACATCTCATCTTTCCAGCTGCTTTGTGTTAATGTGGAGTAGAGAGTAGGAGGACAGTGACACAAGCATTAATAGTTCACATTCTTCTGACTATCACACAGTGTCTTTGTGAAACCGGGATCTAGGTGATGTGTTTGTCAACTGCAGTCTATTACAGTGATCTTCTTCTAGTGCTGAGAAATAACAAATGTTTGAATTGGGTGACAATCCACTTCATAGCTTTGTTGGCAGTTTTTTAAAAACCTTTATTTAACGAGGTAAGTTAGTTGAGAACAAATTCTTATTTACGATGACGGCCTACCCAGGCCAAACCTGGATGGCACTGGGCCAATTGTGCGCCACCCTATGGGACATCCAATCACAACCAGATGTGATACAGCCTGGATTTGAACCAGGGGCTGTAGTGTCTCCTCGTACACTGAGATGCAGAGCCTTAGACTGCTGCGCCAATCAGGAACAGGTCTTGTAATAAGGAAGGACTATCCTAACTTGAATACCACATCTGACTTAAATTCCAGGCAAAATCCCTATTGACATCAATATAAGATTTACAGGAGCACACAAGTTAAATGCACATACTTCAAGTCAAGATTCAGCCCATATTACATACACATGTGCATTCACACCACTTGAGTATTTCTCCTGCCTTATCTGGTGTCCTGAATTAACTTAATCTCTCTCTCTCTCTCTCTCTCTCTCTCTCTCTCTCTCTCTCTCTCTCTCTCTCTCTCTCTCTCTCTCTCTCTCTCTCTCGCTCTCTCTCTCTCAGGACCATGGCTCCTTGCTGTTTAAACTTTTCTGCCTGCGGCTATGGAACCCTGACCTGTTTACCGGACGTGCTACCTTGTCCCAGACCTGCTGTTTTCGACAGCCGAGAGATTTTCCTAGCCACCGTACTTCTGCACCTGCATTGCTTGCTGTTTGGGGTTGGGTTTCTCTCTGGCACTTTGTGACATCAGCTGATGGTGTTGATAGTCTAAGAATCAAGTTACCTGCCATTTTTTATTGCTTTTGACAGATATAGCAGAGCACCACAAACACTTGTCATTTGAGAACAGTGCTAAGTCTGTCAGCTGTGATTCCTGTGACAGCATCCTTTTCAACATGGGACACATTTTTGGCACATGTTAATTTCTCCCTGAATAATATCCTTGACTATAATATTGAATGAAACACCTTCTGATATTGATTGTAGAGAGGCAAATGAGATCTCCCATTTTCCTGTCTACAGTATGAGACCACTCCCTGCCTCAGTCAAAAACCAGGTTTCAAGCCCATGGAAAGTCTCAGGACGGACTGGAGCACTAAGTAGAAATTCCCAGTTGTCGGTGTATTCTACCACTCAGTTGGTGTCAGAAGTGAGATCACCAAGTAGAAAACCCCCATTGTCTGTGCATTCTACCACTCAGTTGGTGTCAGAAGTGAGATCACCAAGTAGAAAACCCCCATTGTCTGTGCATTCTACCACTCAGTTGGTGTCAGAAGTGAGATCACCAAGTAGAAAACCCCCATTGTCTGTGTATTCTACCACTCAGTTGGTGTCAGAAGTGAGAGCACCAAGTAGAAAACCCCCATTGTCTGTGTATTCTATCACTCAGTTGGTGTCAGAAGTGAGAGCGCGTTCTGTCACCATACACTTAGTGCTCTGTGAGTGAGTTGCCCGGGTCTTCCTATTCCCAGCTGTGCTTGAACCCCCTGGTGCTTGTAGGTGTAAATCACCTGGAAACGTCCACGTCTGAGAGGCATCAGCAGAGAGCAGAGTGGTGGCCTCAGGGGATTCCTGCTGTGGGGAGGTCTACCTGCTCGGCTCAGCACAGGATTACAGGTCTGGAGCAACACTATGACACTATACTGTACAAGCTGCTTCCAATCCAATTCACCTACTACCTTGCACACAAAGGATTTTAGACACGAGAGACACACGTGCTTGCACACACACACACACACACACACACACACACACACACACACACACACACACACACACACACACACACACACACACACACACACACACACACACACACACACACACACACACACACGTGCACACGATCATGCACACACACACCGTTTAGGTCAATCCAATGCATTCCAGTCAGCTTTAACCTACAATATTTTATATTAGCTATGCTAGCTTTTTTCAGGCAAACTTTTTGTCAGAGCAAAAGTAAGTTGAACATCACAGCATCATTGGGAGGCATGGATCCAATGCCATTAGAATGTAAAATGTATGATGTAAGATGGCTGAGATTTTACGTGCTCCTAACCAACTGTGATATTTTGTTCATTTTTTGTGTTGTTTGTAAGTTATTTTTTAAACTTATTTTGTACATAATGTTGCTGCTACCATCTCTTATGACCAAAAATAACTTCTGGACATCAGAACAGCTATTACTCACCACAAACTGGTAGAAGCCTTTTCCATTAATGAGTATGACGAGTCCGACGTGAAGGATATACTGCTTTCCCGGGAACAGGCCCAAATCCCCATCATTTGCGTGAAGAGAAGATGGAGAAAAAGGGGTGGAGGTCAGGCTGCCTTCTGAGAATTCGTAGGTCAGCGGGTAAACACCCACTGCCATCCATTCTATTGGCAAACATGCAATCATTGGAGAAAAATTCGATGACCTACGAGCAAGATTAAACTACCAAGGGATATAAAAAAATATAATATCTTATCTTAGAGTCGTGGCTGAACGACGACATGAACAACATACAGCTGGCGGGTTTTACACTGTTTCGGCAGGATAGAACAGCAGCCTCTGGTAAGACAAGGGGTGACGGTCTATGTATATTTAACAGCTGGTGAATGATATCTAAGAAAGTCTCAAGGTTTTGCTCACCTGAGGTAGAGTGTCTCATGATAAGCTGTAGACCACACTATCTACCTAGAGAGTTTTCATCTGTATTTTTCGTAGCTGTCTAAATACCACCATAGACCGTTGCTGGCACTAAGACCACACTCAATGATAAGCAAACAGGAAAACACTCATCCAGAGGCGGTGCTCCTAGTGGCCAGGGACTTTAAATCAGGGAAACTTTAGTTTGTTTGACCAAATTTCCACCTGCATGTTAAATGTGCAACCAGAGGGAAAAAAACTAGTCCACCTTTACTCCACACACAGAGACATGTACAAAGCTCTCCCTCACCCATCGTTTGGAAAATCTGACCAAAATTCTATCCTCCCGATTCCTGCTTACAAGCAACAATTAAAGCAGGAAGCACCAGTGACTCAGAAAATAAAAAAAGTGGTCAAACGAAGCAAATGCTAAGCTACAGGACTGTTTTGCTAGCACAGATATGTTCCGGGATTCTTCCAATGGCATTGAGGAGTACACCACGTTAGTCACTGGCTTCATCAAAAAGTGCATCGATGATGTCATCTCCACAGCGACTGTGCGTACATACTCCAACCAGAAGCCATGGATTATAGGCCACATCCGCACTGAGCTAAAGGGTAGAGCTGCCGCTATCAAGGAGTGGGACTTCAACCCAGAAGCTAATAAGAAATTCCGCTATGCCCTCCGACGAACCAACAAACAGGTTAAGCATCAATACGGGACAAAGATTGAATCGTACTACACCGGCTCCGACACAGGTGGGATGTGGCAGGGCTTGCAAGCCATTACAGACTACAAAGGGAAGCACAGAGTCGAGAGCTGCCCAGTGACACGAGGATACCAGATGAGCTAAATTACTGACATGCTCGCTTCGAGGCAAGTAACACTGAAACATGCATGAAAGCATCAGTTGTTCCAAATGACTGTGTGATCACTCTCTCCACAGCCGATGTGAATAAGACCTTTGAACAGGATTACCAGAACGTGTACTCCAAACATGCGCTGACCAACTGGCAAGTCTTCACTGACATTTTCAACCTCTCCCTGTCTGAGTCTGTAGTACCAACATGTTTTAAGCAGGCCACCATAGTCCCTGTGCCCAAGAACACTAAGGTAACCTGCTTAAATGACTACTGACCCATAGCTCT
Organism: Oncorhynchus masou masou; assembly: GCF_036934945.1. Lineage (NCBI taxonomy): Eukaryota > Metazoa > Chordata > Actinopteri > Salmoniformes > Salmonidae > Oncorhynchus > Oncorhynchus masou. The sequence continues at coordinate 25,601,484 of NC_088218.1, read as the reverse complement.
CACATCTGTAGCCATGAAGTGCTTTGAAAGGCTAGTCATGGCTCACATCAACACCATTATCCCAGAAACCCTAGACCCACTTCAATTTGCATACCGCCCTAACAGATACACAGGTGATGCAATCTCTATTGCACTCCACACTGCCCTTCCCCACCTGGACAAAAGGAACACCTATGTGGTAATGTTATTCATTGACAACAAGTCAGTGTTCAACACCATAGTGTCATCAAGGATCGTCACTAAGAGGACCCTGGGATTAAACACCTCCCTCTGCAACTGGATCCTGGACTTCCTGATGGGACGCCCCCAGGTGGTGAGGGTAGGTAACAACATCTCCACCCCGCTGATCCTCAACACTGGGGCCACACAAGGGTGCGTTCTGAGCTCTCTCCTGTACTCCCTGTTCACCCACGACTGCGTGGCCATGCACGCCTCCAACTCAATCATCAAGTTTGCGGACAACACTACAGTGGTAGGCTTGATTACCAACAACGACGAGACGGCCTACAGGGAGGAGGTGAGGGCCCTCGGAGTGTGGTGTCAGGAAAATAACCTCACACTCAACATCAACAAAACAAAGGAAATGATTGTGGACTTCAGGAAACAGCAGAGAGAGAGCACCCCCATATCCACATCGACGGGACAGTAGTGGAGAGGGTAGTAAGTTTTAAGTTCCTCGGCGTACACATCACCACCGACACAGACAGCGTCGTGAAGAAGACGCAGCAGCGCCTCTTCAACCTCAGGAGGCCGAAGAAATTCGGCTTGTCACCAAAAGCACTCACAAACTTCTACAGATGCACAATCGAGAGCAACCTGTCGGGCTGTATCACCGCCTGGTACGGCAACTGCTCCGCCCAGAACCGTAAGGCTCTCCAGAGGGTAGTGAGGTCTGCACAACGCATCACCGGGGACAAACTACCTGCCCTCCAAGACACCTACACCACCCGATGTCATAGGAAGGCCATAAAGATCATCAAGGACAACAACCACCCGAGCCACTTCTTGTTCACCCCGCTATCATCCAGAAGGCAAGGTCAGTACAGGTGCATCAAAGCAGGGACCGAGAGACTGAAAAACAGCTTCTATCTCAAGGCCATCAGACTGTTAAACAGCCACCACTAACATTGAGTGGCTGCTGCCAACACACTGACTCAACTCCAGCTACTTTAATAATGGAAATTGATTTAAAAATATATCACTAGCCACTTTAAACAATGCTACCTTATATAATGTTACTTACCCTACATTATTCATCTCATATGCATACGTATATACTGTACCCTATATCATCTACTGCATCTTTATGTAATACATGTATCACTAGCCACTTTAAACTATGCCACTTTGTTTACATACCCTACATTACTCATCTCATATGTATATACTGTACTCGTTACCATCTACTGCATCTTGCCTATGCCGTTCTGTACCATCACTCATTCATATATCTTTATGTACATATTCTTTATCCCTTTACACTTATGTGTATAAGGTAGTAGTTTTGGAATTGTTAGGTTAGATTACTCATTGGTTATTACTGCATTGTCAGAATTAGAAGCACAAGCATTTCGCTACACTCACATTAACATCTGCTGATCATGTGTATGTGACAAATAAATTTGATTTGATTTGAATTTGGCGACCTGCACTTTCACTGGCTGTTGTCATATCGATCCCGTTAATCTTGATACTACCCATCCCGGATCCGGGATCGTGAATACAGCCTCAGGCTCATTAGCATAACGCAACGTTAACGATTTCTGAAAATCGCAAATTAAATGAAAATAATATGCCTGCTCTCAAGCTTAGCCTTTTCTTAACAACACTGTCATCTCAGATTTTCAAAATATGCTTTTGAACCATAGCAAATCAAGCATTTGTGTAAGAGTATTGCAAGCTAGCTTAGCATTTTGCGTAGCATTTAGCACGCAACATTTTCACAAAAACCAGATAACCAAATAAATAAAATAATTTACCTTTGAAGAACTTCGGATGTTTTCAATGAGGAGACTCTCAGTTACATAGCAAATGTTCTGTTTTTCCTGAAAGAATCTTTGTGTCGGAGAAATCGCTCCGTTTTGTACATCACATTTTGCTACCGAAACAAACCGAAAATTCAGTCACCAAAACGTCAAACTTTTTCCGAATTAACTCCATAATATCGACCGAAACATGGCAAACGTTGTTTAGAATCAATCCTCAAGGTGTTTTTTCACATATCTCTTCATTGATATGCCGTTCGTGGAAGCCTGCTTTCCCCTCAGAATCCCATGGAAAAATACCAGCAGCTGAAAATGACGACCAATTTCGACGGAGGACACCGGGCGGACACCTGGAAAATGTAGTCTCTTATGGTCAATCTTCCAATGATATGCCTACAAATACGTCACAATGCTGCAGACACCTTGAGGAAACGATAGATAGGGCAGGCTCATTCCTCTCGCATTCACAGCCATATAAGGAGACAATGGAAAACAGAGCCTCAAAAATCCTGCTCATTTCCTGGTTGCCGTTTCATCTTGGTTTTGCCTGAGGCTCCTGTTCTAGGGCACTCACAGACAATATCTTTGCAGTTCTGGAAAATTCAGAGTGTTTTCTTTCCAAAGCTATCAATTATATGCATAGTCGAGCATCTTTTTGTGACAAAATATCTTGTTTAAAACGGGAACGTTTTTCATCCAAAAATGAAATTGCGCCCCCAGAGTTTCAAGAGGTTAACGGGATCTCAGCCCTAAGAAGTTGGCATGGGTGTTGTTAGACCCGAGGCAAAGTCTCCAAACAACTACTTCGAGGGCATTATTACTTTTATACAATGGGTAACCAACATATTAAAATAATGATTGACATATTTTAATTAAAACGTTATTTTGATGAATTTATTCATACTATTTCATCCTGCCACAAGTTTTAGTCCAGAAAGAAATCTAGGGTTGCTACCCAATCCGGCTGGTCGTTCGTTCTATCTGTTCTGTTGCTAGAGACGGGACCCAGTAGTTCAGTCTTTTGGTTCTGTATCTATGGACGCGACCCAGTCATTCATTCTAAATGTTCCATTACAATGCTGGCTGGCAACGTTCTTATCCCTTGCTTGCTTGCTAGCCAACTAAGGATAATTTACAGTCACGTCAAAAAGTGCAGCCAGAACAACAGCAAAGTAGCTGTTTCCTAGTGACATTTATTTGGATACATCCATAACAATGAGCTAATGCGGCACGATTTCGCCTGGCATAAAAATAATGTGCTCACTAGTCAGGACACTGTTGTTCAGAGGAGATAGCCTGCATCACAGCTAACACAATCACTTCAAACGGAAGCTGGAAAGATTGAAAACTAGCTGCACTTCGTTTCGTAAAAAATACATGTAAATTTCTTTGTACAGTGTATATCCATAAAAATGATGTCAGCTGATTCATGATTTCGACTGGCTGACAAACGAAGCAGGCCTGTCTGTCTAGTCCCAACTCCCGACACGTTCATTACTATGGGACCACTGGAGGTCGAAATGTAATGTTGAAGTAATGTTTCAAATGTTGGAGAGACAGACAGCAAGGTTTATACAAATCTCCGCTGTTGAAAACTAAATGTTGGTCTAAATGAAATGAGATAACATCTGGATACTTTTTATAGTGGTGATCAAGTTTATAAAGTGCCTGGCTGGGCTGATGAGTCAAATGGAACAGAGTAAATATGCATTTAGCCGGTGGTAACTTCTGGAATAGACACCGGCTGGAATGCGGTTTTAACCAATCAGTATTCAGGATTAGACTCACCTGTTGTATAAAGTTGACTAAACAACTACTGATTTAGAACCATGGAGTTACTGCAAGTCAGCACAAAGGCAACAGGAGCACTACCTCCGCAAGTTGACTCACCCTACTTGTAGACTAGTTGAAAGGCCAATTCTATCCTCCTCACTTTCACGTTGGCAAAACGGTCTATGGATATGTCATACAGTACACTTTTAGTTTTTGTTTTCATCAGCTACCTAGCTGAAATGCTCACTACCCTAACTACCTCGCATGGGCAACAATGAACCAGCTAAATTAGCTAGCTAGTTAACCGGAGACTACTAGGCTACGTATTGAACTTCAATCGTCTCAGGCCAGCGGCACAAAATATGAATTTATGGTTACATCAGAATCGCCATTATAATCGCCATTATAATCATTGGCCTGTACAGAGAATTAAGTCAAAATCCACATTGCCATCCATGGCTTAGGAAAGTGTCCATTTAGCACGTTAGCTACTGCAGGACATCAACACAAGCAGACCAGAAACAGACAAGTTTTTCTGAAAATGATGATAGTGATGACGTTTTGCTTAGGATTTGACTTGATTGGTGGGAAGCCAAATCCAACTGATGGGGGACATTTAGCATTTTCAGGAAAACCTACAGTTGAGTTCAGCTCAATGCTGATTGGCTAATTATTATTATTTATTTTTTATCAAGGGAGGCCAATTGCTACGGTGGCAACGTGTCATACACTTTTGCTGCAGACAGCATCAGATACATGGGATACACATACCGAGAGAGAGTGGCGCTGTTTCTCTCGCTCGGATGATTTCTCAGGTGGGATTCAGCCATTTGTGAATTGACTGAGAATTCATGAAAACACAGAGAGAAGAAAGATAAATGATTTTATATTTTATATTTTTATTGGCCACTGCCAAGGGTGTGCCTCAATCTCAAGGGAATATATTTAATGATGTGTACCTGTAACCTATCAATAATACAAAGTCAAATACATACTGTAGAGATAATAAGCAGTATATATTTTCTATCGTTCTCCCCCATTTATAAGTAATTCTACATGCATTTGCATAATCTGCTAGCTTACAAAGTGAATCAATTTGATTCTGTGTATTTATGGCTGAACTAAATTTCCCAATCAGGATAGACACTGCACAAGAACTCATCAAGCATTTGAAATCAACAACATGGAACATATGAATCTTGAAAAATGAGAATGATTCTGATACCCACCTCCCCTCCTCCTCCCTCCATCCCCCACAGTCTACTTGGCTGTGTAATCTACTAAAGATTAAAAATTACTATCATAAAACAGACATTCCCTGAAAGTAATCCCCCCCCTTCCTGAAAAAGGGGGAGGGAAGAATCCGCACCAAAGCCTTTGCTTCTAGTTATGTCAGACTGTATTTTAAACAGTTCTAATCATATACCTTTGTGGACACTTAATTAAAATTACAAAACCAATTTTAATCTGCAGTCCAATTAATATGCAAATATATGCAAATGTGGTAAAACAAGGTGGTGATTAAGTTAAGGACACTCTTTTTCATGTCTCCTTTAAGTGTGAAAACAAACCATCCTTTTCCCCGAGACTCGTTCTGATGGATTGTGATGCTTACTGGCTGCATGCTGGGCTGAGTAAAATAACCTTTCCAAGTATCATTTCAAAAAGGGAAAACAGCGAACCAAAGTGACACAGTTATTCAGTGCCTGTGTCCCTCCCTAATCCAAACATCAAGTCATTTTACACACATCATGGTAATTCTCTTAAGGTCAGTACAACGTTGCACGTCGACATCGGCCATTTCGCAAAAGGGCTATTTGAAATGCAACACTGTTTCCAGGCTCGAGTTGAGAGAGAGTTGACAATTCTAAAGAGGATATGTTAATTCTAATTAGATCTTAAAGATAGACTTTCAAAGTCATATCTGGAGGGAGGAATGTCCATAACAGGTAATGAATGTGAGTGGGTATTAAATAACTTTCTGTTGGAAAAAGCAGGAGACACACATTAGCCAGATCTAGATGAGGGTAGGTCATGCAACTTTTAAGATTGTTACTCTAGTTAATTTCCTACTTTTGGTTGAACATTAGCTACATATTATGATTTTTCTTCATGAAGGCAGCTTCAGCACACAATGCTAATCAGTGAATAAAAAGTGCATCTGTAATATATTCCTAAAAGATAAGAATAATTAGACCCATTACTGATAAAACTGCCAAAACAGTCCAAACACTCTTGAAAATGAAACATTGAGTCGAGCCAAGATATTCACTTTTTCAGCAAGTATTGTCCGTCTTCAGTAACATAATTGCCTGTTGTGTGGAGGATTCATTCCAATTAACTTTGTTAAGGTTCTTTTTTCTCAAACACTTCAAACTTCTCCCCTTAATTTAAGAAAAACAAATACTCAAAAGCAAGTTTCGAATTGTAATGTAAAAGCAGTGTTTATTCAGCTGGCTAATGTAATCCAATCAAATCAAATTTTATTTGTCACATGCGCCGAATGCAACAAGTGTAGAGAGGTTGTTGTCCTGGCACCACACAACCACCTCTCTGACCTCCTCCCTACAGGCTGTCTTGTCATTGTCGGTGATCAGGCCAACCACTGTTTTGTCATCGGCAAACTTAATGATGGTGTTGGAGTCATGCCTGGCCATGCGGTCATGAGTAAACAGGGAGTACCAGAGGGGTCTGAGCACGTACCTCTGGATCAAATGAAATCACATTTTCAAATCAAATTTTTATTAGTCACATGTGTCGAATACAACAGGTGAAATGAATACCTTACAGTGAAATGCTTAGTTACGAGCCCCTAACCAATAATGCATTAAAAAACAATACAAATAAGAATAAGAAATACAAGTAACAAGTAATTATATACAGGGGGGTACTGGTACAGAGTCAATGTGGAGACTATATACAGGGGGGTACTGGTACAGAGTCAATGTGGAGACTATATACAGGGGGGTACTGGTACAGAGTCAATGTGGAGACTATATACAGGGGGGTACTGGTACAGAGTCAATGTGGAGACTATATACAGGGGGGTACTGGTACAGAGTCAATGTGGAGACTATATACAGGGGGGTACTGGTACAGAGTCAATGTGTGGGGGAACAGGTTAGTTGAGGTAATAGATACATGTAGGTAGAGTTATTAAAATGACTATGCATAGATGATAACAACAAAAAGGGGCAATGCAAATAGTCTGGGTGGCCATTTGATCAGATGTTCAGGAGTGTTATGGCTTGGCGGTAGAAGCTGTTTAGAAGCCTCCTGAACCTAGACTTGGTGCTCTGGTATCGCTTTCCGTGCTGTAGCTGAGAGAACAGTCTATGACTATGGTGGCTGGAGTCTTTGACAATTTTTAGGGCCTTCCTCTGACACTGCCAGGTATAGCGGTCCGGGATGGCAGAAAGCTTGGCCCCAAGGATATACAGGGCCGTGCGCACTTCCCTCTGTAGTGCCTTGTGGTCAGAGGCCGAGCAGTTGCCATACCAGGCAGTGATGCAACCAGTCAGGAGGCTCTCGATGGTGCAGCTGTAGAACCCTTTGAGGATCTGAGGACCCATTCCAAATATTTTCAGTACCCTGAGGGGAATAGGTTTTATCGTGGTTTCTTCACGACTGTCTTGGTGTTTGGACCATGTTAGTTTGTTGGTGGTGTGGACACCAAGGAACTTGAAGCTCTCAACCTGCTCCCCTACATCCCCATAGATGAGAATGGCGGCGTGCTCAGTCCTCTTTTTCCTGTAGTCCACAATCATCTCCTTTGTTTTGATCATATTGAGGGAGAGGTTGTTGTCCTGGCATCACACGGTCAGGTCTCTGACCTCCTCCCTATAGGCTGTCTCGTCGTTGTCAATCAGGCTGTTGTGCCATCGGCAAACTTAATGATGGTGTTGGAGTCGTGCCTGGCCATGCAGTCATGAGTGAACAGGGAGTACAGGAGAGGACTAAGCATACAACCCTGAGGGCCCCGGTGTTGAGGATCAGGATGTGTTGTTACCTACCCTTACCACCTGTGGGCGGCCCGTCAGGAAGTCCAGGATCCATTACCCAGTTGCACAGGGCGGGGTTGAGACCCAGGGTCTCGAGCTTGGTGACAAGTTTGGAGGGTACTATGGTGTTAAATGCTGAGCTGTAGTCGATGAACAGCATTCTCGCATAGGTATTCCTCTTGTCCAGATGGGTTAGGGCAGTGTGCAGGGCGGTTGCGATTGCATCGTCTGTGGACCTATTTGGGCGATAAGCAAATTGGAGTGGGTCTAGGGTGTCAGGTAGGGTGGAGGTGATATGGTCCTTGACTAGTCTCTCAAAGTACTTCATGATGACGGAAGTGAGTGCTACGGGGCGGTAGTCGTTTAGCTCAGTTACCTTAGCTTTCTTGGGAACAGGGACAATGGTGGCCCTCTTGAAGCATGTGGGAACAGCAGACTGGGATAAGGATTGATTGAATATGTCCGTAAACACACCAGCCAGCTGGTCTGCCCATGCTCTGAGAACGCGGTCTGGGCCTGCAGCCTTGCGAGGGTTAACACGTTTAAATGTTTTACTCACGTCAGCTGCAGTGAAGGAGAGTCCGCAGGTTTTGGTTGCGGGCCGTGTCAGTGGCACTGTATTGTCCTCAAGGCGGGCAAAAAAGTTATTTCGTCTGTCTGGGAGCAAGACATCCTGGTCCGCGACGGGGCTGGTTTTCTTTTTGTAATCCGTGATTGACTGTAGACCCTGCCACATACCTCTTGTGTCTGAGCCGTTGAATTGCGACTCTACTTTTTCTCTATACTGACGCTTAGCTTGTTTGATTGCTTTGCGGAGGGAATAGCTACACTGTTTGTATTCAGTCATGTTTCCGGTCAAGTTGCCCTGGTTAAAAGCAGTGGTTCGCGCTTTCAGTTTCATGCGAATGCTGCCATCAATCCACGGTTTCTGGTTTAGGAATGTTTTAATCGTTACTATGGATACGACATCGTCAATGCATTTTCTAATGAACTCGCTCACCGAATCAGCGTATTCGTCAATGTTGTTGTTGGACGCAATGCGAAACATATCTCAATCCACGTGATCAAAGCAGTCTTGAAGAGTGGAATCAGATTGGTTGGAGCTTCTTGTTTTAGTTTCTGTCTGTAGGCTGGGAGCAACAAAATGGAGTCGTGGTCATCTTTTATATGCGTCGCGGAAGTTAGAATAACAATGATCTTGAGGGTTTTACCAGCCCTGGTTGGGCAATCGATATGCTGATACAATTTAGGGAGTCTTGTTTTCAGATTAGCCTTGTTAAAATCCCCAGCTACAATGAATGCAGCCTCAGGATATATGGTTTCCAGTTTGCATAGAGTCAAAGTTTGTCCAGGGCCATCGATGTGTCTGCTTGGGGGGGAATATATACGGCTGTGATTATAATCGAAGAGAATTCCCTTGTTAGATAATGTGGTCGACATTTGATTGTGAGGAATTCTAAGTCAGGTGAACAGAAGGACTTGAGTTCCTGTATGTTGTTATGATCACACCAAGGTCTCGTTAATCATAAGGCATACCCCTCCGCCCCTCTTCTTACCAGAAAGATGGTTGTTTCTGTCGGCGCGATGCGTGTAGAAACCAGCTGGCTGCACCGACTCCGATAGCGTCTCTCGAGTGAGCCATGTTTCCATGAAGCAAAGAACGTTACAGTCCCTGATGTCTCTCTGGAATGCTACCCTTGCTCGGATTTCATCAACCTTGTTGTCAAGAGACTGGACATTGGCGAGTAGTATGCTGGGAAGTGGTGTGCGATGTGCCCGTCTCCAGACCCTGACCAGTAGACCACTTCGTTTGCCTCTTTTACGACGTCGTAGTTTTGGGTCGCCAGCTGGGATCCGATCCATTGTCCTGGGTGGAAGGCAGAACACAGGATCCGCTTCGGGAAAGTCATATTCCTGGTTGTAATGATGGTGAGTTGATGTTGCTCTTATATTCAGTAGTTCCTCCCGACTGTATGTAATGAACCCTAAGATTACCTGGGGTACCAGTGTAAGAAATAACATGTAAAAAAACAAAATACTGCATAGTAATGACCTTCTTGATCCAAATCAGTCAGGTTTCAAAACTAGTCATTCAACTGAGACTGCTCTTCTCTGTATCACGGAGGCGCTCCGCACTGCTAAAGCTAACTCTCTCTCATCTGCTCTCATCCTTCTAGACCTATCGGCTGCCTTCGATACTGTGAACCATCAGATCCTCCTCTCCACCCTCTCCGAGTTGGGCATCTCCGGCGTGGCCCACGCTTGGATTGCGTCCTACCTGACAGGTCGCTCCTACCAGGTGGCGTGGCGAGAATCTGTCTCCTCGCCACGCGCTCTCACCACTGGTGTCCCCCAGGGCTCTGTTCTAGGCCCTCTCTTATTCTCGCTATACACCAAGTCACTTGGCTCTGTCATAACCTCACATGGTCTCTCCTATCATTGCTATGCAGACGACACACAATTAATCTTCTCCTTTCCCCCTTCTGATGACCAGGTGGCGAATCGCATCTCTGCATGTCTGGCAGACATATCAGTGTGGATGACGGATCACCACCTCAAGCTGAACCTCGGCAAGACGGAGCTGCTCTTCCTCCCGGGGAAGGACTGCCCGTTCCATGATCTCGCCATCACGGTTGACAACTCCATTGTGTCCTCCTCCCAGAGCGCTAAGAACCTTGGCGTGATCCTGGACAACACCCTGTCGTTCTCAACTAACATCAAGGCGGTGGCCCGTTCCTGTAGGTTCATGCTCTACAACATCCGCAGAGTACGACCCTGCCTCACACAGGAAGCGGCGCAGGTCCTAATCCAGGCACTTGTCATCTCCCGTCTGGATTACTGCAACTCGCTGTTGGCTGGGCTCCCTGCCTGTGCCATTAAACCCCTACAACTCATCCAGAACGCCGCGCGTCTGGTGTTCAACCTCCCAAGTTCTCCCACGTCACCCCGCTCCTCCGCTCTCTCCACTGGCTTCCAGTTGAAGCTCGCATCCGCTACAAGACCATGGTGCTTGCCTACGGAGCTGTGAGGGGAACGGCACCGCAGTACCTCCAGGCTCTGATCAGGCCCTACACCCAAACAAGGGCACTGCATTCATCCACCTCTGGCCTGCTCGCCTCCCTACCACTGAGGAAGTACAGTTCCCGCTCAGCCCAGTCAAAACTGTTCGCTGCTCTGGCCCCCAATGGTGGAACAAACTCCCTCACGACGCCAGGACAGCGGAGTCAATCACCACCTTCCGGAGACACCTGAAACCCCACCTCTTCAAGGAATACCTAGGATAGGATAAAGTAATCCTTCTCACCCCCCCCCTTAAATGATTTAGATGCACTATTGTAAAGTGGCTGTTCCACTGGATGTCAGAAGGTGAATTCACCAATTTGTAAGTCGCTCTGGATAAGAGCGTCTGCTAAATGACTTAAATGTAAATGTAAATGTAGTTTCCTAGGAACGCGAAGCGAGACGGCCATCTCTGTTGGCGCCGGAAGTCAAAGAACAGAAATCTCATAATTAAAATTCCTCAAACATACAAGTATATTATACCATTATAAAGGTAATCTTCTTGTTAATCCCACCAACAGCGAACACACCACAAAACACAAAACACAGCCATTTTTCCAGCCAAAGAGAGGAGTCACAAAAATCAGAAATAGAGGTAGAATTAATCACTAACCTTTGATGATCTTCATCAGATCACACTGATAGGACTTCATGTTACACAATACATGTATGTTTTGTTCAATAAAGTTCATATTTATATAAACAAATCTCAGTATACATTGGCGCGTTATGTTCAGTAGTTCCAAAAACATCCAGTGATTTTGCAGGGAGCCACATCAATTTACAGAGATACTCATTATAAATGTTAATGAAAATACAAGTGTTATACATGGAACTTTAGATAAACTTCTCCTTAATGCAACCGCTGTGTCAGATTTCAAAAAAGCTTTACGGGAAAAGCAAACCATGCAACAATCTGAGTACAGCGCTTAGAGACCCAACAAGCCAAAAAGATATCCGCCATAATGTGCAGTCAACAGAAGTCCGAAATAACATTATAAATATTCACTTACCTTTGATGATCTTCATCAGAATGCACTCCCAGGAATCCCAGTTCCACAATAAATGCTTGTTTTGTTCGATAATGTCCATCATTTATGTCCAAATAGCTACTTTTGTTAGCACGTTTTGTAAACAAATCCAAAGTCACGAAGCGCGTTCACTAGGAGCAGACGAAATGTCAAAAAGTTCCGTTACAGTCCGTAGAAACATGTGAAACGATGTATAGAATCAAACTTTGGGATGTTTTTAACATAAATCTTCAATAATGTTCCAACTGGAGAATTCCTTCGTCTTCAAAAAAGCAATGGAAAGGGAGCTACCTCTCACGTGAATGAGCGTCACGAGTTTTTGGCACTCTGTCAGACCACTGACTCAAAGAACCCTTATGAGCCCCTCCTTTACAGTAGAAGCCTCAAACAAGTTTCTAAAGACGGTTGACATCTAGTGGAAGCATTAGGAAGTGCAACATGACCAATATCCCACTGTATCGTCAATAGGGAATGAGTTGAAAATCGAGAAATCTCAGATTTCCCCCTTCCTGGTTGGATTTTTTCTCAGGTTTTTGCCTGTCATATGAGTTCTGTTATACTCACAGACATCATTCAAACAGTTTTAGAAACTTCAGAGTGTTTTATATCCAAATATACTAATAATATGCATATATTAGCAACTGGGCCTGAGTAGCAGGCAGTTTACTCTGGGCACCTCTGGGCACCTTATTCATCCAAGCTACTCAATACTGCCCCAGCCATAAGAAGTTAATTAAGTCGAAATACATTAACTTGCTTGACAATGCTGCAGGTCATATAACTATTTTTTACATGAATATTTTCTTTGTGGACTTCACCGGACGGATGTTGCTCTACAATTCTGTGATGGAACAAATGTATGTGTCGTTGAATTTATTCCACCACTGTGTGACAGATGTCTTTTTGTTGTCACTGGCCTTATTGTATATCACGGTGGCATATGAACGAATGGGTTATAGAGAAAACAACACAATTATCGCAACATAGGTTGCAATATGGCTCTTTTACTGGCTTGGCTTCCTCAGTGATTTTAACCACACACCGCTAATGGCCCTTTGTTATATGTATCATCACTAAGGTTCATCCTTGCTCTTAGCTGAGGTCATCATTTTTGGCTATTTGATGCGAAGGTTCTGAATCATTGCAGGGTTCCGGAATCATTGTAGGTTTCCTACTGACTAACCTGCAGCTGGGGTACAGAATAAACTTTCTTTTTTACTCACAGACTATAATGAATACAGCTTTGGCAAAGTCTGATAGCTTGACATGTCAAAGACATTCTCAAACAGAATTGTTTGATGCAATTATAGTGAAGTCAGGGCAGAATTCTGTAGACTTTGAGGGAAACATAATATTATGGAAATATTTCTTTGGTGTGGTCTGGAAAGTTTTTGAAAAACATTTGGAAGCATTTTCCTCATAAAATACTTAACTATTTAAGTGACAGGATACTGTTTCTTGGGTTGTTGGTCCTCTTTTGTCTCAAAGTATCAGGAAAAGAGTTAGTTGGCAATAGACATCATTTCAGAGATACAATTTTGACCTTTTACTACTATAGATTTTACTGTATTGTATCTTTCTAGTCTCGGATTGGAAGGCAAGATATATTGGAAATGCTGATGTTTTGTCGATACTTACTCTTCCACTGGTGTAACCATTACACTAGCAAGCTCTATGAAAATTGGTAAGAAAAAACGCAGCCTGTGTTTCTGAACAACCCGTTACACAGTAGTGCATATTTTTGTATTGCTTTTCATAGCAAGTGTGACTCTTGATGCTGTCATTGCACTTGGTTACCACTTCAACTGTGGTTTAGGAGACAAAGAAGGCTCTTCTTCCCTGGCTGCAATCTGCAAGATAATGCCTGGCGTGGAATTGGCCCCTCATTAACAAATCCTTAACCACAAATCTCTCTGATGACGAGCTCCTCTGTCGTCTATTCCACTTTTCAAAAGCTGACTTTTGGGAACCCTTAAACTCACCATGCTGGTTTCAGTTTTTCCTCCCTCGCTTTTTTAAATTGCCACTTCTTGAATTACTAAGCTGTCCTAATAGGTACAACCTGTGCTGACTGTTCGAGGGATCGCTTTTTGAAATGGAACATACATCTTCGTTTGCCTATTTTTGTGCGGAGGAAAAACGCTATCCATGATGCTCGCTTGGTAACATGCAATCCTGTCATAAATTAATCTGGCCCTGAACACAAGCCTCAGTGCCAGGGCTTCAAATGTGGCTTCTATTTCTTCGACATTGACATCAGCATCTTTCCATCTTCACTTTCTCTGTTCTTACATTCTCCTCCCTCAATCCCTCGCCCCACACACACTTTATGTCTCTCTTTGTCCAATTGACCAAAAAAACTGAACATGTCAGTATCACTGTTAAACTTGACTATGAATGAAATCTCTGTCCTGTGCCCTTTTGGTTGTCTGTTTGCTTGTGTCCTGTGTTCTGGAGCTCTGGAAACATTATCTGTTAACATTCTGTGTCGTGTTATCAGTGGTGAGACCAGCCACCTTTGCAGAGGAGGAAAACGATGGAGGAGAAACGTGCAAATCACAGATGATCAGCGAACATTGTCTAAAGCCACATAGGTGGTAAGTGATGGATGTTTCATTGCTTTATGTCTGAGCATTATCATATATAAAATAGGACATGAACACAAGTGTTTGCTCACTAATGGAATTTGTCAACATGAATGAAGAAGCATTATATTGTGCTCTTCTCCTCTCTCTCTCTCTCTCTTTGCTGATGCTTTGCCAAATACTTATCCCCTCTCCTGTGAACATTTAGCATTAACTCAGGGGAACTCCTGGGAATCACAGTGTGTAATGAAATTACCTCTGCGCAAACAAATAGGGTCAAACTCTCAAGGAGAAGAGTATTAGAACCATATTTTGCTAATTATGTGGCAGGTTCATTCTTGCGTCTATGGAGGCTGTTGAATAGCGTGGATATTCATATGTCAGCATGTCCAATCCTGATTTAATATGCTACACAAAAAAAGAGCTGCGAAACTCAAACAAACAACACAATAGGAGTCACGCAACACATTATCCTACTAAATGTGTTCTATTAAGACAGGGTTTAATTGAATCATTGGATTTCATTAAACCTAGACATTTTCTAAATAAACATCCAATAAATAGTGAAACAATTATTAAGTAAGCTAACCGCACACAAGTACCGATGGTAACAAAACATCAGCAGTGTATTGCCCTGTATTGAAGATCCATTTCCCATTTACATATTCAATGTCCACCTATTTTGAATAATGCTGTCTGTTTAGAGGTGGAATATTTATGAATATGAAGAAATTGAAGCAATCCTTCCCAGGGGCGAGGCCCTTGTTATCCTAAACGGTATTTTATCTACCACAATGGTATCAGCTCTCCAGTATACTAATTAGTCTTACCTGTATAATCATCCCCAGCAGTGAAATGCATGCTATTACCTATACTAGCCATGACAGAGCATTTCATATCGTAATTACTGAGCATGACTGGTGGGAATTAGTTTAGTTTACAAAATCGCAAATAAAGTGGGGGGAGGGGCCATTATAAAATTCATGCACATTGCATGCACAAGGCCTGGAGCTGTTTGTGTGTGTGGCTTTATAGTAGGAATTCACTATCTATCTGCTCACTATCTATCTGCTGGAGCAACAGCAGGAAGAAGAATTTTCTTGGCACCAGCATTATCATTCCCTCATCTGCCAGAATGGGTTGACAGTGAATTTGCACTATCAGCAGAAATATTTGTGTTTTCTATTACTACATACTCGACATTCTACAGAAAGACAAAGCTTCCCGCCAAGGGATATCGATTAATCTGACAAAACAACAGCGTAGACCACCTATGTTGCGTCGCTGTGTTGGCTTGAGTATCTGCTGCGCTGGAATCAGCACGTCCATATTCTTTTCTGTCTGTTACTGTGTTGGCTTTGTTGGCCACCTACTCTAATATCATTAACAGAAGTCCTCCATCTTGTAATCTCCTCTAAACTGAGCAAAGCATAGCTGGATTATTGCTGCTAACATTCTCATACATTTGGGATTCATTCTAAGGTAAATTAGGATTGAAAGAGGTAGCACTTCACCGCTAGTTAATCTCTTTCTCTATGAATTCCTCTCTCTCTCTCTCTCTCTCTCTCTCTCTCTCTCTCTCTCTCTCTCTCTCTCTCTCTCTCTCTCTCTGCATGAAAGCCCTGTCGTTCTCTGTTATTCCTCTCCTCCTTTTCCTCCCTCCTTTTTATGATGATAATTCCTAGCAGTTTGTTAATCAACATGTGTCCTGATTAGTAGTGGACTTCATCCTCAGATTACAGCCCTTACTTATTGCAATAGTGGGCTGGCAGGAAGGATCAATGTTTCTCTCTTGAGGCCAACTGTTAACAGGTGTAGACGGAAGTATGGCACACCAACAGTCCAAATCGCCTTGGTGGGTGGATTTGTACTCCATGTACATTATAAATGAAGGAGCCCATGACATCTGATATGGATCAGCTGGTACCTAAAGGGATTTTCATATTTGATTCAAAATGTCTGACCAAAAGGAATAACTCTTACTAAAACAACAACAACCACAACAAAACGTCATCACACGACAAAGAAGGGAAAATGAACTAACTGTCAGTGAAGGCAATTTGTCGCTGGAGCACGGTGCTCGGGCTGTCCCCCATCCAGATTTCCCATAAGGTATATCCTTCAGTGTAATTCATCACATGCCCATACTGCTAACTGCTCTTTCTCTCCATGAAATATGAAACACTGTGAGAGAGCATTTTTACATGGCATACTGAATGGGTTCTTATTTTGCCAAGCTCCCTACGGATTTCCCAACACCTTTTTCAGTTAGTACTACACGAAGGCCGGAACTCAAGCAAAGCACATTTCACAACTTCAACAATGTAATCATCAATCATTTGATCAATTTAACATGCAATGATATACAATGTTATAGACATGTTTAGGAAGTTAAGTAAAGGGTAAGTCTACACGGGCAAGAATTCATTCTTCGATAAATGGTGCACGGAAGCCTGTATTGAGTTCTGAAGTTCTTCATATAGATTTACACGGAACAACTACGGATGACTCCTCTCAGCCCTATCTCAGAGTCAGAGTTCACACAGTCAGCTACATAGGCGAGTTGAGCCATTTTTCTCTCCAAGCTGTGAAGTTAAGAGAGGGTGGGTGCATGAGCAGCGAATGAGGGATATTTAATGCACAGTAAACAACTAAAGCACTCCAAGCTTTAAATCCCAAGGGAGGAGGAGATGTGGACTCAGTCTGGCGAGTCTCTCCTTTCCACTCACAGTGGGGAGATGGCAAATGCCATATGTCCTGAGCACAGAGCTTGTGTTAATCCTATGCTGGGCTGGTCCAGAGCAGCCAAGAAGGCCAGCATCCATCCATCTGCCTGCCTGCCTCTGTGGCCCTGTCCTAACCCCTTTAGCCTCCACTGGTGATGGCCACATCAGAATGAGGCAGTGGGCCAGGTTAGAGAGGTTAGAGGTGTGGTGTTGTGCAGGGCTGATGGAAGCCCTGTCCTTGACTTAGCTCTTTGATTTAATGTTTCATTTCTTAGCCCAAGCTTCATTCTGGGGAATGACTGTCTACAGATGTAGTGTTAAGATGTTAAGATGTCTTAATTGAACCCAATTCGCTACAGCAGGAAAATAATTGTGGAGCAACAAGAAATGGCTCAAACAACAAATGAAAGCAGCTATGTTTCTTTGAAAAATATCGGCAGGGTCAAATTCTAAGAAATGTGAGCTGAATAAAAAATATGTCCGATTTTTTATTTTTTGAGAATGGAGGTTGGTAATTAATCCTTTGTGGGTGACACAGAAGAGCATTGCGGAGGCTCCGTTTGTCAAGCCAACATTAAGGCCTAATTTCGAAAATTGAGCGTGCAGTCAATTTCCACTAGCTAGCAGGATGCCTTGGGGTAAAAGGCAGAGTCTGACTAATTCTGTCTGCCTTATTTACGCCTATGCATCATCCATGAGCACTCAACTGACACACAGACAGTGGGATTGGAAATGAGACCCAACGTTGCCTCACCGTTCAGAATTTATGATGACACCCAGTGTTTGTTGGGTAGGTATGTGAGCATCTGGGAGCTGGCATGAAGTAGAGAGAGCGTCAAACCTGGGGAAATACATATTTCTTCAGTCAGCAAGGTTAATGTAGTTTACCTTGTAGAGCTGGCAGTCAGTGAGTGGAGCTAGCGCCTGGGAATGTTGTGGCAGGGTTATGATGACAGGAGAGCCGACAGTAGAGAGATGTCTGTGTGCTATGTGGTGCTGTTACCTATGGTAACTGTATACAGGAGCTCTCTCTGCCCCCCCCCCCCCCCCCCCCCCCCCCCCCGTCTGAAAGCTATTTGTTGTACCAAAGAGGCAGGCAGCATAAAAAGGAGGGGAAAATCAAACTCTTAATACTATTGTGTGCCTATAACCATCTGTCACTGCTAGCCTGGAGATGAGGGGAAGATTACGAGGAATAAACAGTGAGCTCCAGAGTATCGGTGAAGCCTCAGGGCAAAAAGAGAGGGGAAAAAAATCAAAATGAGGAAAAACTCATGTGGGGACATCAAAGACATTCTAATTCTGAAGCAGTCAAGGATTACAGTTTGTAACCTGTGCTGACAACAGATAAATGACAGGCAATATTATAGGAACGCTCCAAGGGTCTTTCTGAGAAGACAGCGATGATGTTGATGATGTTGTTGATGATGATGACGATGGCGGTGGTGATGATAATGATAAGTATTTTTGTATTGTATTATTTTTTTAACAGATCCATCAACACAACCAACTGAAAAAAAAGTTTATTTTCTTGGATGCCAACGGCTTAAGGAAGGCATTTGGTAGCTCCTGGGGCATCCGCAGATCTCCTTTTTAAATTGACCGTGAAGGCTCTTAGAATTCCTATTCAAGCAGGATATTCTCTTTAAACCTACCATTTATTGCTTCTAGAAGACAGACCTCTCATGTCTCAAAATACACTGCTTTTAGAGACCTGAGCCTAGGGACAATAGCGTAGAACAGTGGAGACAACCTTTTCCAGGATTATGCTCTTGGTTGGTATATGAATTTGGCACCCAAGAATCTTGCAGCCGATGCGTCACAGAGAGAGAAGCAGAAAAACACGGTGTTTGTTCATTTACATGTTTTATTCAAACTATTTACAGTCGGTCTCTGAACGATAAACCTTCTCAGAAATATGTGTTTTGAAAGATTTACTTTACCTAGGTGTAGTGTCTGGGACTGGCCAGTTAGCGCACACACGGTGTGTGAATAAATGTGTATGCCACTTCACACAGTCCAGCCGCCCTTACCACTGACCTTGTCATTGTGGGCCACTGCTGCCGGGGCCTTTTCCTGATTGGACAGCTCAGGTCAAGGTCTCCTTCTCAAGGTCTGACCGACGGGCTGTCACGTCAAACCCAGCCCAGAACCCTGTCAAAGACCGCAGGCTCGGCCTCCACATCTCACACGGTACCCCTGGCCCCCTCCCTCCCACGTGACAACATACCCCTGGCCACACCCTCCCACGTGACACATACCCCTGGCCCCCTCCCTCCCACTTGACACATACCCCTGGCCCCCTCCCACGTGACACATACCCCTGGCCACACCCTCCCATGTGACACATACCCCTGGCCCCCAACCCACATGACACATACCCCTGGCCACACCCTCCCCCAGAGACTGACATCAAGGTTTATCACCGCTAATGCGCCTAACTGTATCGTTAACAGTGGAACAGGAGTATTTTGATATTGGCAGAATGCAATTATTATACTGTGTATGCAAATGTTATAGTATGAATCAGGTATTGGCCATTTCATTTCCTTTGGCCTATGGGATTATCACACTGTGTACACAGAAGGTAGCTAGTGGTCATTGGAGCGTATTGATCATTTCTATATTCTGAAAAGGAAAAGTAAATATAGGGATGCAACCAGTTTATGGTCCAATGAATGTATAGTAATAGTGGCTATTAAGGTGATATCTTAGAACAATGAGGTATGTATGGATGGAACATACACCATCACCCAGTTGCTGACACCTCCAGTATTTTCCTTTGAACAAGCAGCACACAATCCCCTGTTTTTGTTGGACCTTCTTCATTAAGGCCCGATGGTGATTTCACTCGCTAGCTTTTAAGTGTCCCTCTAATTAGGTGTCTATATTTCTCTATCCTGTTATTGAATTGATGTTACATTGTACTTTATAGTAAATAGTGTTTGAATTTTAAAACACACCTCTTGGGTGCAACATAAAGGAGAATCTTTTATCACATTTTCTGTAAATGAAAGGATCCTGCGCTTTAGCTTCGGAACACATTCTAATGAGTTTTTGCATGGGCAGGTTCCTAAGCAGATGCATTTTCTAATTATTGTTTTATTTAGCTATGTCTGTACATCTCCTTCTCTGGTCACAGCACGACAGACAGCTTCTTGGGGATGGAGTGGCAGGGGGGACGAAGGAGGATTGAGAAGAGAGAGAAAAAATCAGCGGTATTGGTGGTGGTGGTGGTGTTGATTGGCCACTGGTTTCCTTGGGCAACCAATTGATTTATTAGAGGCCCGGGATGAGACGTGTTAACGTACCACATAGTATACCTGATGATAGGGAGACTCTCCTGTTTCAGCCTGGGTTGACAATAAAGACCTGGGTGACTGTAGCCAGAGGTTAATGCTCCTCATTAAAAGAACTAGGTCATTAGTGTGGAATCAAGGCTCTTAAGGCGGCATGGGGAGGGGAGGGGGGTGTTAGGGGGTGTACAGGGGTGTTGGGAAGGGAAGGGGGCGAGGGGGGTTGGCATAGTAAATTCTGCATCTCCATGAACACAGCTCTTACATTAATTAACCTCCCTTTTCCGTGTTGAAGAAAAAATGTGTTATCATATATGCACATGGCTGTACACCAATTAATTGCAAGAAAAAGAAGCTAGTTTACCATCATCCCAGTGGTCGCCTTGTCTTCCTGTGCGGGAGTTCTATTATTTCAGGGAAGGAGGGAGCAAGAAAAAAAGACAAACAATTCTAATGTCTGTACGATGAGCAAAAAGGGTATTAAAATTAAGAAGGGAATCATGGGCAGGAATCAGCTTTACCACAGGGGAAACGAGCAAATAAAAGCCACGGAAATGAAAATAAATAAGCTTTGCTAATACCTCACCTTAGGAGTCTCTCTCTGTACCCAGTTGAATCAGGGGTATTTAGAAGATACTTCTATACCAGCACTATTAAGCTGTTACACAGAGCTTTGACCTTCAACAGAAAGCCCTTTGTGGAACAAATCCATGTTCTTTGCAGTAAAAACAAGGCGAGTGTGTCATGTCACTTGACCAACAGGAGCTGCTGTGACATGAAACCTGGTCCCACAGCTGGTCCCAATTGAGGTACAGTTTTGGATGATTAAACAGTGATTTGGAGTCCATTACAACAATACTTCATACTGTTTTCTGTTAAGCTCCTTATGGGGATGTCTGCCTCCATTGGTAATAGGTAGGTGAAAATACTTTCCCTGGATAGCTTTCCCCACAATGACAGTGGGAGGGTATTCAGATGGGTTTTGGCTTTAAAAACCCATGCTCCAATGCGAAACATGACAGAGGAATCACCTCGAAGACAGCTTTTCCAAACGTTACTCATTTCTTCCTGGTATTTTCTTTTTACAAGGTTAACATTACAGTAATGTGTTGTTCCTATTCTTATTTTCTAGTTGAGCTTTATAGAGACGGAGATAATTTGTTCCTTGGTTGTAATTCAGTACATTTTCAACCATAAAAGAGAATACAGTGTATAACTGACATTAGACACTAAAGTAAGGAAAGAAAATGCTCCAGTTTCTGTTTATAGTCACAGTACGTAAGGGTAACTGGCCACCAATTAAGTTGACTAAAAGGTTTATTAAAATGCATAAACGTTGGGGGAATGAAGTAAATAGATGAGATCACAATGCTTAGGTGATTGAGCGCAAAGCCTGACAACCTTCTGGTTTTTCACCAAGAAAGACTATGATATTCTCCAGTCATTATAGCACTAGAGAGACATGGCCTCCCATGCTATTTCATATATCCACGACCTAATCTAGTGGCCGGGCACTGGAGATACTATTGCATTTAAAAAAAAAAAATACATATCGAGTGGTTGAGGACTTTGAAAATTCAAGGGGCTAAATTATCCATATTATCTGCAAATATGATAGTGTTTTTTATCTACTAATTTCCCTAGCACTTTAATGAGACAGTGTCTTCTGATGGAGCGATTTGAATTTAAATGATATAATACTTGAGATAGCCTAATTCCCCCATACATATTTAATTTAACATATTATCTTTCCTTCATGATGTTCTAATGTGATAGCTCAGCTATTGAGCCAATATGTTGGAAAATGGAAGATACTGTACAGTGTGTAACTGAGCAGAGGCTTTTAAAGGCTAAGAGGCAGGCAGTACTCAGCTCCTTGACTATTGTTTATTTGGTTTTGGTTACCTTGGTGGTACATCTCCAGCAATCATTCTCAATGCACATATCAAGTCAATTTGAAAGGAGCACATCCTGATTGGGATAGTCATAAAATGTGTGTACGGTATATCTACCTAATTTCTACCTTTTTACCATTCGTGCTGTTGTCTGTGGCCTAGAAATGTTTGTACCATGTTTGTACTGCTACCACGTTGTGCTGCTGCCATGTTGTGCTGCTGCCATGCTGTGTTGTTGTCTTAGTCTCTCTTAATGTAGTGTTGTGTATTTTGACTTACATTTTATTTTTATTCCCAGGCCCATCCCCGCAGGAGACCTTTTGACTCTTGTTAGGCCATCATCGTAAATACTAACTTGTTCTTCATTGACTTGCCTAGTTACATAAAGGTCTAATCAAACACATTTGGCACACAGTCCAAGGGCAATACACTATTTATCCTTTCCACATAAGAAACAGTCATGGAAATCACAAGAGCCAAGTACTGCAGTTAGTTGTTATGTTGGGTATATCCAGAGGAGTGGGTTTTGCCAAGAGTTAATTGAAGCTATAGGAGGGTAAGAAATAAGAGATTTGCTCAATTAACCAATGTGGCACAGCTGAGTACAGCACCTGTGCATACCGGAGGCTCTCCACTTCCACCGCACCATAGATACCATGGCTGATTACCCTCGAGAGTGCACAATGATATAATACAGTCTATAACATATCCTAACCTACCTGGTGCAAGCAAAGCTGGCAGGGAAAAGCTAGTATGCCATACAGCAGAAATCACATCAGATATAATTGCTCTCCTGGTGTTAATATGCACTTGTGTTCAGAGTATACAATTTTAGTCAGTGGTATAATGATATGT
The DNA here is from genome assembly GCF_036934945.1 of Oncorhynchus masou masou. Taxonomy (NCBI): domain Eukaryota; kingdom Metazoa; phylum Chordata; class Actinopteri; order Salmoniformes; family Salmonidae; genus Oncorhynchus; species Oncorhynchus masou. Next base: position 25,578,277 of record NC_088218.1, on the reverse strand, counting down.
GGTTAACAGGTGCCCATTTTAACTGCTGGATAACACTTAAACTCCCAAGCAACTTCCTGTTACAGAATATGAATGTGTTCTTTTGCAAAAATGAACACAAAATCTACGTTTTACTTTAAATTACCTGTTGACATCCATATAGGTCCATTTGTTTATACACCCACATATACAGATGTAGGATCTTAATTGTCGGATCTTAATTGGATCCTATAAAACTTAAAATCAAATAAAATTGTATTTTCACATGCGCCGAATACAACAGGTTTACACCTTACAGTGAAATTGTAACTTACAAGCCTTAACCAACAATGCAGTTTGAAGAAACATTTGTGTTAAGAAAGTATCTAATCAATAATCTGAAGTAAAAATTAAAACAAATAAATATAATAATAATGATTAAAATGCAACAATAAAATAACAGTAACGAGGCAATATAGGGGTTAGCCTGGGTAGCCATTTCATTAACTGTTCATTAGGGGTCTTATGGCTTGGGGGTAGAAGCTCGGTGTCTGGTTAGACTGTAAACTTTCCTTCCAGGCTCACATTAAGCATCTCCAATCCAAAATTAAATCTAGAATCGGCTTACAATTTTGCAACAAAGCATCCTTCACTCATGCTGCCAAACATACCCTCGTAAAACTATCCTACCGATCCTTGACTTCGGCGATGTCATTTACAAAATAGCCTCCAACACTCGACTCAGCAAATTGGATGCAGTCTATCACAGTGCCATCCGTTTTGTCACCAAAGCCACATATAATACCCACCACTGCGACCTGTATGCTCTCGTTGGCTGGCCCTCGCTTCATATTCGGCACCAAACCCACTGGCTCTAGGTCATCTATAAGTCTTTGCTAGGTAAAACCCTGCCTTATCTCAGCTCACTGGTCACCATAGCAGCACCCACCTGTAGCACGCGCTCCAGCAGGTATATTTCACTGGTCACCCCCAAAGCCAATTCCTCCTTTGGCCGCATTTCCTTCCGGTTCTCCAGCTGCCAATAACTGGAACAAACTGCAAAAATCACTGAAGCTGGAGACTCATATCTCACTCTCTAACTTTAAGCACCAGCTGTCAGAGCAGCTCACAGATCACTGCACCTGTACACAGACCATCTGTAAATAGCCCATCCAACTACATCCCCATACTGTTATTAATTTAATTTATTTTGCTCCTTCGCACCCCAGTATCTCTAATTGCACACTCATCTTCTGCACATCTATCACTCCAATGTTTAATTGCTATATTGTAGTTATTTTGCCACTATGGCCTATTTATTGTCTTACCTCCCTTATCCGACCTCATTTGCACACACTGTATAAATACTTTTTTTTATTGTATTATTGACTGTATGTTTGTTTATTCCATGTGTAACTCTGTATTGTTGTTTGTGTCGCACTGCTTTGCTTTATCTTGGCCAGGTCGCAGTTGTAAATGAGAACTTGTTCTCAACTAGCCTACCTGGTTAAATAAAGGTGAAATAAAACAATAAAAACATCTGTTTAGAAGCCTTTTGGACCTGGACTTGGTGCTCCGGTACTGCTTGCCATGCGGTAACAGAGAGAACAGTCTATGAATAGGGGGGGCTGGAGTCTGTGGCAATTTTTAGGGCCTTCCTCTGACACTGCCTGGTATAGAGGTCCTGGATGGCAGGAAGCTTGGCCCCAGTGATGTACTGGGCTGTACGCACTACCCTCTGTAGTGCCTTGCAGTCGGAGGCCGAGCATTTGCCATACAAGGCGGTGATGCAACCAGTCAGGATGCTCTTCATGGTGCAGCTGGAGAAATTTTTGAGGATCTGAGGACCCATTCCAAACCCTTTCAGTCTCCTGAGGGGGATAGGCATTGTCGTGCCCTCGTCACAACTGTCTTTGTGTGTTTGGACCATGATAGTTTGTTGGTGATGTGGACACCAAGGAACTTGAAGCTCTCAACCTGCTCCACGACAGCCCAGTTGATGAAAATGGGAGTGTGCTCGGCCCTTTCCTGTGGTGCACAATCAACTCCTTTGTTTTAATCACATTCAGGGAAAGGTTGTTATCCTGGCACCACACTGCCAGGTCTCTGACCTCTCTATATGCTGTCTCATCGTTGTCGGTGATCAGGCCTACCACTGTTGTGTCGTCGGCAAACTTAATGATGGTGTTGGAGTCACCTACGGAGAGCTATATCACACAGTCGTCCGGAACAGCTTGTGCTCTCATGCATGCTTTAGTTTTGCTTGCCTCGATGCACACATAGAAGTAATTTAGCTTGTCTGGTAGGCTCGTGTCACTGGGCAGCTCGTGGCTGTGCTTCCCTTTGTAGTCCATAATAGTTTGCAAGCCCTGACACGTGACGAGCGTCGGAGCCTGTGTAGTACGATTCAATCTTAGTCCTGTATTGACGCTTTGCCTATTTGATGGTTTGTCGGAGGACATAGCAGGATTTCTTATAAGCGTCTGGGTTAGAGTCCCGCTCCTTGAAAGTGACAGCTCTATCCTTTTGCTCAGTGCGGATGTTGCCTGTAATCCATGGCTTCTGGTTGGGGTATGTACGTACAGTCACTGTGGGGACGACGTCATCGATGCACTTATTGATGAAGCCAGTGACTGATGTGGTGTACTCCTCAATGCCATCGGAAGAATCCCAGAACATATTCCAGTCTGTGCTAGTAAAACAGTCCCGTAGTTTAGCATCTGCATCATCTGACCACTTCCGTATTGAGCGAGTCACTGGTAACTCCTGCTTTAGTTTTTGCTTTTAAGCAGGAATCAGGAGGATAAAGTTATGGTAAGATTTGCCAAATGGAGGGCAAGGGAGAGCTATGTACATGTCTCTGTGTGTGAAGTTAATGTGGTCAAGGTTTTTCCCCTCTGGTTGCACATGTAACAGGTAAATAGATTTGAAATGTCCCTGCATTAAAGTCCCCGGCCACTAGGAGCATCACCTCTGGATGAGCATTTTCTTGTTAGCTTATGGCCTTATACAGTTCGTTGAGTGCGGCCGCACTCAACCTGTAGTGTATTTGAAGTTTAAAAAGGCATCTTGTGTTCCACTATGACATTCCAGACTTGATTTTCCCTTGTGAATAATGTATCAACCCCTAAAAAAGTCAATTCATTATGATAATCATTCACATTTCCTGTTGCTCCGGGATTATTTTCCTGCTGTAGCAATCTGGCTCAAATTAAGATCCTACCTCTGTATCTGGAAAGGACATATTGTTCATGTGAATACTTGACTGGTAAATGCAGTGGCTGCCTGTCGCAGACAGTGTAGTAAAGGGGAAACAGCATTACTTTTTACAGTTGATTTATTTTGTAATACTGTTGGGTGTGGAAATAAGTTAAGTTACATTTCCTTAAGACCTGTCTGGTTTTATAGTTCAATGCGGGAACAGAAAAAGCTGAGTATCTCTGAAGTCTAAGTTCTGGCTTCCAATGGAAGAGGACTTGGAGAAGTAGGCCAATCAAAAGACCTGAATTCTATTTGTTTGTTTCAAGGGAACACGACAAAGGCCTCAAGGTCTTCTTCAAGATGGTTCTGAAGCTGAGAGAGGAAAGGGACCGAGACTTTCAAGTGTCCGTCCTTGGCGAGACCTTTTCCTTGGTGCCAGGTACACAGCTTTTAACTTTACATAAGGGCGGGGTGTTTTTCATCTGCACTGTTTGGGATTTATTAATATTCTCAAAGACACAAATTTTCCCCAGGATTGAAATAATGGATCATACTTAAAAGGGGAAGAACTCATTTCAGGTTTTAATACAGTAAGCCTGTTGGACCCAATTATTGGAGGTGCTTTGCCATTGTCATCTTGTATTTCTCCTTGAGGAGATTAACTGCCAACACTGAAAAGACCTCAGCAATATCCCAGGATTTTGTTCATTTACAGAATCTGCTATGAAATGGAATATTTTTTCTTCTTTTTGAGATGATTCCGCAAAAGAAGGGCACTGTAGTGTGTGAAGATCCAAACTGTAATATGGATTTGGCTCCCATGTTTTACCTAATTATTGCAATTTGATCCTAAAGCAGGGACTGTCCCTAACCCTCCACAGTAAAGCCTGTAACAAAACCATGGTAATACATTTTGCCCCTTTGAGAAGAGTAGAAGAGAGACCGTGAGACACTCCAAGTGAATATTATCATCGTCAAAACGTGTATAGTGATGTACAGAATGGACTCCCTTGGTTCACACACCTGCATACACAAACTGAACACAACACGCTATTGAAAAGCTTCAAGCTGGGTTTTATACCATCCCTTCAGTGAATGGTTGTGAGGCTGGCGTGGCATGGATTGCACTAATCTCTCATTTCCTTAATAAGTACACCATATTCATTTCTTTAGCCATTTTATTCTCCTTTGCATCTATATTCTCATAATTCCCCCCATGTTCTCTCTGTTCTGCTCTTTCCTCCTGTTCTGTTTCCACCCCTACAGGCCTCTCTCTCTCTCTCTCTCTCTCTGTGCCACCTAGCTAAACCGTTCTGCAGGACATCCTCCTTTGTTATTTCACCACAGCGCTCGTACTCCTCCCTCCCCTTCCTGTAAGTGCCTGGAGTGAGCATCATTCATGGATCATTACTTTTCAAAGAAATTTAAGCACAGAATGCCATTTAATTCTTCCAAATGTAGTCTGTCATTAGACATCTTAGCTGTCACAGCAATGCCATTTTTGGTGTGATGTGTTTGTTGCCTCATTTCTTTTAATTTTATCTCCATTAGCTTAATTCTTTTTTAATATTTTCATCTAACGAACTTTACAGTCCATTTTGTTTGAGTGTCTGCTAAGCGAGTTTTATGAAGCAGGCAGTTGGCTCTTCCATTTGGAGGGTGGGTAGGCGAGGAGGGCCCTGTGCTTTTGTCAGCTTATTTTTGGCACCTCAGCTTGCTTGCGGTTCTGCTTCTTTGCCTTGATTATACAAGCAAACAACTGCATGAAGTTCATTAAAAATAAGCAGCAGCTAATTAACCTGAACTTCAGACAAACCAGCACTGTCATCCCAGATCAGTTTGGAGCATATTGAATTGTTCAAAGATTTCCTGTTATCCACGTCCACATATCCTCTTTCTCCTCTCTTTCTCGCCTCTTTTCTTTCTCTCCTCACTCTTTCTGCCCCTCTTGCATTGCTGTGCATTCACGATAGCATGCACTGCAAGCGTCTATACAAACTCAGATCCAATTGGACCCTTTTAGGTGTATTATTGACTCTCAGAGACGTTTGACATTTGTTCAGGGGTGTCCTATAAAGCAGACAGATTGGAAGTCCCAATGCACAACACAGGCCCTGTGATAATATAACACTGTTCTAGACCATGGCGTGCCCCTTAATTATATCTAAAACTGTTTACCCAGAGGTTGGGAGATACACTATTAGTGAAAGCCCTTCAAGCCCTTTGTTCGTGTAATTTGCTTAATTACTTTGTATCAGTAGACAGATGAGATAAGTTTTCTATTGAGATCCTTGGGGACTGTTCCAGGAGTTACGTATTTGAATATCCATCTCTTTATTATTGTATCTTGAACAAATTTCATTTCACACTGTCCAGTGGAAATAATCGAAAATACGAGGGATAAAACGTCAAACCAATTAGTACATCTTTGGATTCAATCGACATATCTTTATTGAAACGTACATGGTTAAACGACTGCGCTGAGTGTTTTGGTGGGCTGGGCTGTCTAGTGCCAAGAACTAGCCCAATGGCTGCCGATCCAGAACGAGCCTGAGGGAAGCTAAGCTGAGGCACCACATGCAGATTTCTCTCTCTGTGTAGCAGGCAGCATGCCGTTCCCCTGTGAGTTCCCCTGCATTCCCTCTCTGTGCCTCCTCTTAGTACTTAATTACTGTGGCAGCTCAAAAGTCTCTCTCCCTAGATGCTTCCCCGCATGTGGCAATGGGTGGTGGCGGGTTGGGGGATTGGGGCTGGGGGGAGGGGGCAGTGGGGTATGTTATGGTGGGTAGGGGGTTAGTGTTCTGATCCGTCTCATCAAGGTCCTGGTTTGTGTCCTGGTTTTTGGAAGCAAGGAACATGAAAGTCTTAAGCCGCTCTACCCTTGAAGTTCTTCTCACCCACAGACGCCAGTTGTTGAAATAAAGGGTCAAGTCAGAGTGGAATCCAGACGCGGAACCCGGATTCCATGGTTCAATGGTATCAGGCAGGTCCCCTGTTAGCTATGGTCCAAACCCTACCACACTCACTGCGTGACACAATTAGTGGTCTTTACACAATGGGCTTTGGGAGAATTACAACTGTTTTTACCCAAAGGCATGACTTTTCAAAAGGTGCAATAGACCTCACAGTATACCTCACAGTATACCTCACAGTAGACCTCACAGTAGACCTCACAGTATACCTCACAGTATACCTCACAGTATCACAATTCCATTCTTTACTTCCATCCTTTTTAGCTCTTGGATATATACAATATTCTTATGATTACCGCATAAAGATTCCACAAAATCAAATGTGCTGTTCAATGCTCCACAAATTACAGAGTACATGTCCACACTTATACAGTGAATTCAGAAAGTATTCTCACCCCTTGACTTTTTTCACATTTTGTTGTGTTACCGTCTGAATTTAAAATTGATACATTTTGCATGAACACACTCTGTGTGCAATAATAGTGTTATTTTTTTTTATTTGAATGACTACCTCACCTCTATAACCCACACATACAATTACAGTATCTGTAAAGTGAACTTCAAACATACACAACCGGTCAAAAGTTTTAGAACACCTACTCATTCAAGGGTTTTTCTTTATTTGTACTATTTTCTACAGAGAGAGAGAATAGTAGTGAATAGTGAAGACGTGAAAACTATGACATAACACATATTGAATCATGCAGTAACCAAAGAAAATCAAAAAATATTTTATATTTCTTCAAATAGCCACCCTTTGCCTTGATGACAGCTTTACACTGTCATGCCCTGACCTTTGAGATCCTATTTGTCTTTATTTTGGTTTGGTCAGGGTGTGAGTTGGGGTGGGTATTCTATACTCTATTATTTCTATTTCTATGTTTTGGCAGGTAGGGTTCTCAATCAGGGACAGCTGTCTATCGTTGTCTCTGATTGAGAACCATACTTAGGTAGCCCTTTTTTCCACCTGTCTTTGTGGGAAGTTGACTTTGTTTAGGGGCACATAGCATTTAGATTCACGATTTGTATTTGTAGTGTTTATTGTTTTGTTCGGCGTCTTTTTCCAAATAAAAAGAGAAATGTACCTCACCACGCTGCACCTTGGTCCTCTTCCTTTAACGGCCGTGACATACACACTCTTGGCATTCTCTCAAACGGCTTCACCTGGTGTGCCTTCTTAGAGGATCGGTGTTCCGTAAACGGGACCGTTGTAAATTATTATCTTATATCAAGATGACAGATTTTAGAGTAACAACAATTGTCGGTACATAGAAGTGTCTTACATCGGCTGAAAGCTAAAATTATTGTTAATATAACTGTCACTGTCCAATTTACATTAGCTATGACTACGAAAAAAATGCCATGCTATTGTTTGAGGAGAGCTCCGAACAACAAAACACTTTTTTCAACGCAGTAGGTTTGATAAATTCACCTCTGAAGGTGAAATGTGTACTTCCATTTGGAAATCTTGCTCTGATTTATCATCCAAAGGGTCCCAGAAATAACATGAAGTGTTGTTTTGTTGTATTTCTACTCGTTCAATTTGAAAATAACAGAGTCTGTGAACATCTCATCCGAAACGTTGTTTGAATGAGTCAAATCACGTTCGTATCTATTCCTCAGAGATCCTAGAAGGTAACAAGACTTCACTCTTTCATTAGGGGTGTGTTATATTCTATAGGACACCATATTTGGTCAGAGAGTGACGTATTCATGGCATGGCGATGACGCGGGCAGCCATCACTTGAACAACTGTAACTTTGTCAAATCAGCACCAATCGGGGGCCAAAAACAAAGCTAGCTAGATAGCCAATGAGCTGGGCTTTAAAATAATTAAAAGGATACTCAGAGTTATGAAGTTATGAAATCTGGTTGTTTTGCGAAACTTATAATATGGATACTAATACTTGGAAAGCTAAATCAAAGTCCAAGTATACAGATTTGACAATATTCTTGCAGTTAAATGGAATATGAATGTGAATGTCTTCTTCACGACTTGCCCAAATGTTCCTGGGGACTTCACACTAAATGTCTTGATGTTCGCTCATTTTTCAAGTTATCCATCTGAAACTTTGCACATACAGTGATGCCATCTTGTGGACACTATCGGGATTACAACCAGAGTGATGGCTATAACTATGACCTTTCTCTTGCATTTCAAAGATGGTGGTAGAAAAAGACTGGTTGTTTTTTTCTTTGTATTTTCTTCTACCAGATCTAATGTGTTATATTCTCCTTCATTCAATTCACATTTCCACAAACGTCAAAGTGTTTCCTTTCAAATGGTACCAAGAATATCAATATCCTTGCTACAGGGCCTGAGCTACAGGCAGTTAGATTTGGGTATGTCATTTAGGCAAAAAATGAAAAAAAAGGCGGCTATCTCAAATAATTTTTAAAACTTAATTGTGGAATTTCTTTCCATCTTAATACATTTGAGCCAATCACTTGTGTTGTGACACGGTAGGGGTGGTATACAGAAGATAGCCCTATTTGGTAAAATACCAAGTCCATATTATGGCAAGAACAGCTCAAATAAGCAAAGAGAAATGACAAGCCATCATTACTTAGGCATTGACGATGAGAGCGGTGGTGTCTCTGTAGGCACTAGTTAAGCCAGGTGAGGTCTCTGCATGTGTGGGGAGTTTGACACAAGAGCTATCTAAGACATGTTAGGCGGGGCTGGGGGCTCTATTGTGAAATAAAACAATAATAAATAACCTAAACAAGAAGGGACAAGGAGTATTGACATTAGGGAGAGGAATATGTAGCTGAGTGATCATAGGGTCAATGAGCAGCAGTAGGTGAGTGAGGGAGTCATTTGGTAGTCGCTACTATGCTAGGCGAGTTGGAGACATGGCAATTCAGAAAGCTAGTGGGCCGGGGCTAGCAGATAGTTCTTCGGCGACGTCGCAATGGAAAAGCCTGTTGAAATCACCTCGGACGATTACGTCGGCAGGCCAGTCTTAATAATGGATCGGCGGGGCTCAGTGTCGGCAATAAAGGGTTCAGGCCAATGGTCAAAAGAGGTATTGTAGGCCAAGAATTAACTGGCAGACCTCTTCGGCTAGCCGAGAGATGGGCCTAGCTCGAGGCTAGCTCAAGGCTAACTGGTGCTTGCTTCGGGAAAGTGAGGTTAGCTAGCCTCTCTGATCTACCCATCCTGGTTCCGGGAGCGTAATCATCGCCTCAAACTAATTAGCATAACGCAGCGGACATACATCTTCAGACAGAATCTTCCTATTCATGAAAATCACAAATGAAATATATTGAGACACAGCTTGGCCTTTTGGTAATCACACTGTCATCTCAGATTTTCAAAATATGCTTTACAGCCAACGCTAGACAAGCATTTGTGTAAGTTTATCATGCTATGCTAAGTTTATCATGCTATGCTAGGCTCTGCTGGCAGCAGGCAACATTTTCACGAAAATAAGAAAAGCAATCAAATTAAATCATTTACCTGTGAAGAACTTCAGATGTTTTCACTCAGGAGACTCCTAGTTAGATAGCAAAATATTATTTTTGTAGGCGAAATAGCTCCCGTTTGTTCATCACGCTTGGCTGAGAAATTGACCGGAAAATGCTGTCACTACAACGCAAAACTTTTTTCCAAATTAGCTCCTTAATATCGACAGAAACATGGCAAACGCTGTTTAGAATCAATCCTCAAGGTGTTTTTAACATATATATTTGATAATATATCCGTCGAGGCAATTGGTTTCTCAAAAGAAGCGATTGGAAAAATGGCTACCTCAGTATTTTACGAGACACCATGTGACCACTTGCTAAATGTGGTCCCTTATGGCTATTCTTCAACATAAATGTGTAAAAAGACGTCACAATGCTGTAGACACCTTGGGGAATACGTAGAAAACGTAAGCTCATTCGTAGCTCATTCACAACCATATAAGGAGTCATTGGCATGAGGCTGTTTCAAAAAATGCGGCACTTCTTGATTGGATTTTTATCTGGGTTTTGCCTGTAACATCAGTTCTGTTGCACTCACAGACAATATATTTGCAGTTTTGGAAACGTCAGAGTGTTTTCTATCCAAAGCTGTCAATTATATGCATAGTCGAGCAAAACGGGAACGTTTTTTATCCAAAAATGTAAATATCGCCCCCTAGTCGTAAGAAGCTAGCAGTAGCCACTCGACTGCAGCTAGCAAGCTGCGATGATCTGGTGTAATGATCCAGAGCTTGCGATAGGAATCCTGTGATGTGGTAGAGAAAAAGCAGTACGATATGCTCTGGGTTGATATTGTGCTATGCAGACAGGCAGGTATTGACCGAGCTGAAGCTGGCTGGTGTCCAAGTTAATGGTGAAGACCGCGAGTAATGGCTTACTACTAGCTAGTTAGCTGGCTAGCTTCTGATGGGGGTTCCGGTTCTAAAGTATAAAAATAGCAGATCCGTACCACATTGGGTTAGGCAGATTGCAGGAAAGTATATACAGTCCGTAGATGGAAAGTGAGACTAAAATATATTTTAGGTTTGGATGAACCTCTTGAGTATAGGGGGCAGTAGTTTGATATTTGGATGAAAAACGTACCCGAAATAAACTCCCTATTTCTCAGGCCCAGAATCTAGAATATGCATATAATTGTCAGATTAGGATAGAAAACACTCTAAAGTTTCCAGAACTGTCAAAATATTGTCTGTGAGTATAACAGAACTGATATTGCAGGCGAAAACCTGAGGAAAATGTTTTTCCTAAACGCTCTCTGTTCCATTGCATGCCTTGGCTCCATTTAAAGGGATATAAACCAGATTCCTTTTCCTATGGCTTCCACATGGATGGGTAGCGTCAAGAAGTTAACCCACCCGGCATGTCAGATTTCAAAAAAGCTTTTCGGCAAAAGATTACCAGGCTTTTATGTAAGGACATCTCTCTCAGCAGACAAAACAAACGAACAGCTAGCAGCAAAGTAGATTGGTCACGAAAGTCAGAAAATAAATAAAATTAATCGCTTACCTTTGATGATCTTCGGATGTTTTCACTCACGAGACTCCCAGTTACACAATAAATGTTCCTTTTGTTCCATAAAGATACTTTTAATATCCAAAATACCTCAGTTTGTTTGGCGCATTATGTTCAGAAATGTTTTCAAAACAGTTACAGAGTTTAATGGCTGTGATAAGAGAAAACTGAGGATGGATCAACAACATTTTAGTTACTCCACAATACCCACCCAAATGACAGAGTGAAAAGAAGGAAGCCTGTACAGAATAAACATATTCAAAAACATCCGTCCTGGCACTAAAGTAAAACTGCAAAATATTTGGCAAAGAAATGTACTTTATGTCCTGAATACGAAGAGCTATGTTTGGGGCAAAGCCAACACAACACATCACTGAGTACCACTCTTCATATTTGCAAGCATGGTGGTGGCTGCATCATGTTATTGGTATGCTTGTCATCTGCAAGGTCTGAGGAGTTTTTTAGGATAAAAATAAACGGAATCCTAGAGGAAGACCTCGTTCAGTCTGCTTTCCACAAGACACTGGGAGACAAATTCCCCTTTCAGCAGGAAAATACCCTAAAACATGAGGCCAAATATACACTGGAGTAGCTTAGCAAGATGACATTGAATGTCCCTGAGTGGCACAGTTACAGTTTTGACTTAAATCGTCTTGAAAATCTATGGCAAGGCATGAAAATGGCTGTCACACAATGATCAACAACCAACATGACAGAGCTTGAGGAATGTTAAACTTAATAATGTACAAATATTGTACAATCCAAGTGTGCAAAGGTCTTAGAGATGTATCCAGAAAGACTCACAGCTGTAATTGCTGCCAAAGGTAATTATGACATGTGTTGAGTAAATTTAAATAAATTAGCAATAATTTTCAAAAATATGTTTCCACTTTGTCATTTTGTGGTATTATGTGTAGACGAGTGAAAAAAATTCTAGATTTAATCCATTTTGAAATCAGGTTCTAACACAACAAAATGTATAATAAGTCAAGGGGTATAAAGAGTTCCTGAAGGCACTGTATGCAACAAGCAATAACAGTCATCTACGCATATACTGAGTAAATGCATGTAAAGGAATGAAAAATAATAATAATGGTCTCATACCTCAAAAGTTGCCAGGAAAGAAACCGTGAATAATCTGGCAATTACAGACCTAATGTCATTAGGTTTGACAGAAATAGAAAAGGCAACGGTTGAATGGTACTCAGTTCATCAACTGTATGGCTCTCATTAGACGATCAGTATCCCGGTCATGCTAAGAGCAGAAGTGATAGCAGGTATACGTTTCAATGACAGCTTAAAGGAACATTAAACCTCATATTAAATACATTTCGATTCACGTCTCCTAGTAAACTTTTTGTTTTAAATGTGACATATGTATGACATTAACATTCCCTCCTGTTTGTTATCATCTTGTCCTGTGGTTGCTTAAATTAAATGCATTTTCCTTTGTGAAAATGACCTTCATTACCTTTCAGATATTTGTTTTATATTTAGACCTACCTAACCTTACCAACATGTATATTACCTGTGAATTCCTTTCATCAATGTAGTCAACAATATGTGGACCCCCCCCCCCCCCATCCACCGATTCAGACAGACAGACAGACATCGTGCTGCGGCCGACTCGACTTCAATCACCCAGCTCTTGCAGTCTCAACAGAGAGCTGGAGGGGGATGGCTCAGTATTTTGATCTAACACCACCCAGCTTGTCAGCCTTTCCTTTCACCCATATGCATATGCTACAGGCAACAGTGTCTGGACCAGAAGAAAGAAAGGAAGTAGACAGGCGTTTTGACACTGATGGAGTCTGCCCCATATCAAGGAAAGATAGAGGCAGAGCTTAACTGGGTCATCACACTTTGAGGGAATGGTCATTTTTTTGTCCCACATAGTTTACTTGAAACACTACAGTTTTACAGCCATTACAAAAAAACTAATGGGGAGCAGTGATAGCGGCCACCCACTGTCTTTATACCAACTATGGTGTCCTGTAAGACTCTAGCAGTGTTCAGGAATCTTAAGTATGGAAAAAGGACAAAATAACGATAAAACTTCCAACATTCTGGCAATGGTCTGATATCCTCACTGACTCTGCCCCTTGGCATAACTCTGGCACTGAAATTCACGGTGGTTCAAATTTTTCATCCTCTCTCGCTTCTTGTTTTGTCCATGTCATTGAACAAGGGTGGGTGGGTGGTGCGATGCCTGGGTGTTGAAGGAGGGGCGGGTTGCTTGTGGAACAACATTTGATGGTAAAGTATGATCCCACATGGGGCTCCGTGTCATGTTAAGAACACCATAACATGTGCACTGCAGTAAGTAATTGTAATTCCATCTGCTAAGTATGACAGCATTAGCATATCCGTTTAATTAGCAGCATGCTTAAAGCAGACCTATTTTAATCACCTCATTGTATTTACTTTCCAACCAGTAGCAGTCGTAGTCTTACTTTCCTTCCCTTTTCATTTCTACGTAATGAGGTGTTTCCCACCCTTCTTATCTCAGTAAAAAATGATATACTTTATGAACACACTGTTTACTCTTATTGCTCGACAAAGGTGTCAGGGTTGTGTCATCTTCATCACAGCCAAGTCTAAACTATTTGATACATTCATTTATGAGTGGCTGGTGGCATAGTCTGGGCCCTCAAATTGTACCCTATTCCCTATATAGTGTACTACCTTTGACCCAGGCCCATAGTGCTCTGGTCAAAAGAAATGCGCTCTATGTAGGGAAAAGGGATTCCGCCAGATTCCGAACATTTAAGCCCCTCAGGGAAATAAGTAATTTTACTAAACAAAATTATCAGGGAAGAATTGCAGAATCAAAATCCCAATAATAACTATGTGCACTTACAGTTAATGGACTCGAGTTGAATAGAAATTCATATTAAGCCTCATAGATTTCGCAGACAATTTATTAATTGCCACAGAGCCATCATTGTTTGCCTTTTTGACACCGATTCCATTCAAATTACATTTAGACTGTAATAAATGATGTAGGGTTCAATTTATATGTGAGCTGTACTATAAAAGATTTGAGCGACATCAGTTTTGGATTCTGTGTGGTTTATTTTCATAGGAGGGAAGCCTTTAGGTTGTCTCTTCATACACCATACAGCTCACATATAAATTGAACCCTACATCATCTATTACAGTCTAAATGGCAAATGTCTGGCCTCCTGCAAAACCCCGTAGCCTTTTAAAGAGCGGCTCAGGTATAGAAATTCAGCTGCAGGAAAAATAGATACATATTTTATGAAACAAAAACCTCAAAGCAGAACCTAGATATTAGTCACTTTAGTAATTAAAAATGTATATCGCTCTGTGCAGTTTCATGTTGTGCATTATTAAAACCTGATTTTTCAAAGTAACATCGGCTGAAAAGGATTTTTAATGCAAAACAGTCCCTCAGAGTGACTATGTGCAGTTCCCACGTCTCCTGTGGGTGAATTAACAGGTCCTGTACAGAATGAAAAACAAGTACAGATGCATATCGGCAAGAATCTACCCATCAGGTATGAAAGTGATGCAAAAACAAATCCAAATCCGCGATGTATAAAACAATTGTAACCCAGATAGCAAAAACAAACCAATATAAAATGTTCTACCAAATAAACTGTCACTTGTTTAGATTTTCTATTAAATATTAACAAGATTATGGTTAACATTAGAAAGAAAAAAATCGAACTAAAAGTAATTATTGTCTACATGGATACTGTATATTTACATGGATGTTCATAGTAGTTCCCAATAACAGCCAATACAGAAACACACGTAGAGGCCATATAACTTATTAAAATGATTACCTTGGTGGAGTAGCAGAGTAAATTCCTTTAATTCAGGCTTGGTTAAAGTTAGCCAGTAGTGTGACAATCCCATTTTTGCTCCATATGAGGAGAAAGCATTGGTATGCTTAAAATAGGCATCAGTGTTTACACCAAGAGAAAGGCTGAAATCTGCTCCCCATTAACGGCTGTTGCAATAGAAACATGGCTCATGCCACTAAAATAATTTTTAAATAGCACAGACAGTTATCCACTGGAAAATGGAAAATGACTTAATGGGTAAATCTGCAGGGGCCACATCCATTTTTTGGACACAATTTACAGATGCGTACCTATTGATTGTTGAAGAATATAATGCGTAAATGCCTCATGAGCTGTTGTACTCCAACAGAACCCAAAATATAAGCTTGTTGTACTCCAATGTTTGGAAACAAAGTAAGTGTAAACAAACACTATCTAGCCTCAAAGTGCGCGCTAATTATAGTTAAAACTATAATTGTGATATCATGGGTGGTCAGTCCTTGCACCCTAGCTCTGTCTATCAATTTGAGAGTGGTTACATTTCTCCAGGCCCATCCCTCAGCTTTACACAGAAACAGGTGGGTACACTTTATTATTGTTTCAACTGCTAACTTGCGCTTCAAGATGTAACTTTCTCCCCAAAATAATAAATGTCCCATATTAGCTGTTTAAATGTTCACGTTTGGTATTTGTATTTGGTGAACACAATCTGGGGGGAGGGGGGGGGGTATGGTAGTATTGGTAGTAGCTTCGATATAAACATGATGATGTTTTACAATATCTACATTCAAAACAACTGCCTGACAAAAGGTTGTCTCACAGAAAACACGCTTGTAATTTGAAAACTCAAGAAGCTGGCCTACTAGATATTGTTACAGCTAGCAGTAACAATACATCTAGCTAGCACTGCATCTAGCTGTACTTTAGCACTTAGTTGTACTGCTACAGCCAGCTCTACAGCTACAACTAGTTGTAACGAGTCGTAACGACAAGTTGTTTTCACTTACACATTAAAACTGAAAAGTAAACATAAACATAAAACGTAAAAGTACACACACGTGAAAACGTAATTAATATGCTCAACGCCTTACTATGAATATTCAAATTACAGTATGGATTTACAAGCTGGTAATTCATTCAAAAGAGTTCCAATTATTTATTAAATGCACATTGAAGCACATAAAAAGTATTGCCATTGTAACCACTCACTCAATCAAAAGGGCATGATAACAAAAACAATAAAAGATTTGAGCGACATCAGTTTTGGATTCTGTGTGGTTTATTTTCATAGGAGGGAAGCCTTTAGGTTGTCTCTTCATACACCATACAGCTCACATATAAATTGAACCCTACATCATCTATTACAGTCTAAACGGCAAATGTCTGGCCTCTTTTATTTGACATTTGCCAGAGGACACCATGTTAAGATAGCAAGTGAAATTAGACGAACATGCAAATTGTGGTAAAAGTGGCGAGAAAGTAGGAAAAACAGGGAAAAACAGGATCATTTCAGGTAAAAAAAAACAACACATTCTGCTTTTCTTTTGTCTTTTAAAAAGGTGAGCTATTATTATGTAGAACATTCCTGTCTATTGTCCACTTAGAAAAGGAATACTGTGTTCATGTAAAAAGATATGTGCCAGTGAAAAGAAAATTCTACATGTCTTGGAGTGAAAGGTCAACTGAGGACACTGATTAAGTGGCTTTTCTCATTCAAACAGTCTGTTTGAAGAGCAAGCAAGCAACAAAATACTCACAAGGGTATCACTTTGAATGAGCCTCCAGTATAAACGGGACTTATAGTAAACTAATTTACTGGCTGTGCTCAGGATTTCGTTGCAAACACTTGAGTACAGTATATGACTGTTAAACCTTCAATACGTAAAATAGCAGTTACCCCGTTTTGATCTGCAATATTTGACCGATTAACACACATCAATTCAGTACTGAGTCCTTTTTCAAGTGTCTGCCCTGAGAAAGATGAATAATTCTCTCAGACTGTACATTCCATTTACCATTAACTACCTCCGACACTATCCTGATTTCCTACTTCTGAAAAGTTATTGAATTCAGAGTCTGAAAGCTACAGTATGCCACTGTATTGCAATATATTCATATTATTATGGCATGTTGTTACAAAATAAATAGGTAAAATATGACAAGGTTAACAGTATGGCTTCCATTCCTCTCCTCACCCCAACCTGGGCTCGAACCAGGGACCCTCTGCACACATCAACCACCGCCACTCACGAAGCATTGTTACCCATCGCGCCACAAAATCCACAGCCCTTGCAGAGCAAGGGGAACAACTACTTCTAGGTCTCAGAGCGAGTGACGTCACCGACTGAAACACTATTAGCACACCACTGCTAACTAGCTAGCCATTTCACATCGGCCACACAAGGAGAGATTATTGACCCGGAGAAGAAAAACTCAATTTAACACTCAAAGTGTTTCAAAGTCATTACCTTCCACTGTCTATTAAATGGGTAATGGATCAGAGTCAGGATCATAATGGTTAAAATTGCTTACTATCAGTTATATGGTCCTAGCTCATTACCAGGAAGTAGAAGGCAGGAAATCCCTAATACTAAAGACTTGACAGCGGCATGCAGACTTGGCATGACATGACTTCCGTATAATCATACAGATGATCATACATTTTCTCAAAATCTTCCTTTGATGTCAGAGACCACAGCAGACCACCGAAAAAGTGCAGCTCTGAAAGGGTACTCATACAGTATATACATTATTTTACACTCGACTATGGCTAGCAGAGTACTGAAAACTAGATGTAAATCAGACCAGTTTTTATATATATACTGTATATATAAAAACTGGTCTGATTTACATTTAGTTTTCAATACTCTTGTTAGCCATAGTCGAGTGATCAAGAATCCTTCCACTTTGTATCTCCATTATTTATGCATTTTGCCACCAACACAGTCGGAAGTCCTGAACAAAAACTTCACACACTTCCAATTTTTTTCTTCCGCGGTCTCCTGATACAACGTCCTCTCCTTAGTGACATGCTGAACACCGAGACACAGTCCCACCTAGCTACAGTCCCTCACAAATTAAAGTTCAATGAATGAGGCTCTCCGCATCCTGAAAGAAAATAGAAAAGTAGAGACCTTAAAGTGAAAAATAAGTCATTAATCAATTATGTACCTCACCACCAGTCCTCCCACTCTCTCTTTCAACCCAAAGGTCCATGGGAAATGTCGAACAAGACTTTTACATCACATAGTTGCCATCCCGTCGAGAGGTGCTGGCGGCGTTTAAGACATCTTTGTCTAATTCATAACAGCCTGGAGCATATAGCATGTCAGCCATCATACCTATCTAAATCCTATGCATTTTCAATATGGTTGACATTCTATTCCAGACTACTTTTGTAGTGATTGTAGCAATCTTCCTCCCAAAAAGAAAACATCAAGGTTCCCGTGGAATTGACTTCAGTAGTTTCTCAACATAGTCTCAGTATAATTCTGATAACCCTAATATGATAGATTGTTTGGTGAAATTGGGAGAACGAACGTCGGTTGGTCACATCTTGGCTGCGCTTGAAATCAGGGTTGTTCTGCATTGTATCTCCTCCCTGTACTGGGGCAATGCTTAATGAGGTGATAAGAAAGTGAACTTCAACTGATGCAGTGTGATTTCCATTGAAGGTGACAAAAATAAAGCAGTTTCATGTGCAATGCCACCACGTAAAGACCACTATCCTGACTTTCATTCATTCAGTTAAACTACGTGCCAACAAACGCGGTAAGCATCCGTCATACGGGGAACGTGCCCCACATCTTTTACGAAGGTTTGCCCTTTAGAAGTGTTCTCTTTCTCCCACTCCAATCTTTTACTCTCAATATGGTTCACCTTCAATCTTTCAGATTTTCCCAAACTTTCAATCATTCAGATGATCACTCATGTAGGTGACACGTTTTGTGGCAACAGCGTGCATATGTCAAAAGCCTTAGTTGAATAGAGGGCTCTGGATTTGGCCTCCACATCAAAGCTAAACTATCCGCCGGTTTAAAATGTGTCTAATATAAAACGAAAGTTCTGTTGTTGATTGTTTGCTTCGTGGAAGGATTTTTGCTGAGGAGAAGTGACATGTAAAAGTTTATTAGATCAGTGGGAGAAGCAGGTAATGGAGGAAGCACTTTGACACACTAATCATTCATTGAGTCATTTACACCACAAATGTGTTGTCTACCTCCCTCTCTCTCTCTCTCTTCCCATCTTTCTCCCTCCTCTCTCTCTCCCTCGCTGTCTCTCTCCCCCTTCCTGTCTCCATCTCGCTCTCCTTCACCTCCCCCTCTCTCTCTCTCTCTCTCTCTCTCTCTCTCTCTCTCTCTCTCTCTCTCCCTCTCTCTCTTTCCATTTCTCTGACATGGCTGCATTCTTTGAGCAGTTTTGAACAGTTGAACACGGACAGAATCCAGGTCCCTCCTGGCAGCCGGAGCCAGTTGAAGATCTGTGACAGATGGGGCGAAGTCACAAACTTGCCGCCCGGGGCGGAATCCATCCGCAGAACTTTCCAAAGTGTGCCCATATTTACCTGATCAGAGAGAAGAAGTGGTGGGAGAGGGGACCAAGAAGAGGGAAAGAGGGGGGGGGCGGAAGGGGATGGAAGAGGGCGGATGCAGGGGTGAGGGATGCAAAAATCTGCAGGGGAAGCCAGAGAACTGGCTGCCTGTCATAGCTGACACCGAGCCATCTGCCACAAACCTGTGGCGGCTTCAGATCTCCCCTCCCTGCCACCACCCAGCCCCTAAATTAAACACAGATCTATACAGACCTTATGATGGCTACACATGACACCAGCTTCACATGCAGGACAACTTTTCCTTTTGTATTTTCAGGAAAAAGGGAGAGGAACGTAAAAGCACCCTCATGTATCCCATATGTGGTGTCACATTGAATTTCTGGGTGAATCTGTTTTTATCCTTTGTACTGGATTTTTTTACTTGGGAAGTCAGTTACTTGGCAAGTCAGTTAAGAACAAATTCTTATTTTCAATGACGGCCTAAGGAACAGTGGGTTAACTGCCTGTTCAGGGGCAGAAAGATAGATTTGTACCTTGTCAGCTCGGGGATTCGAACTTGCAACCTTTCGGTTACTAGTCCAAATTCTTTCCTTCTTCGACGTGATGGCAGCCTTCAAACGCTCTCTACTTGGCTGCGCCTCCATCTAGGTTGCCAGGTTATCGTGGTGTCTGTCCTCTGAGGGCCACAGGGGCTGAAGGGAGGATAAGAGTGCTTCTGGACTAATTGGGCATCCATCCATGCATTGTTTTTCAGGCGAGTAGGAGAGGAGAGGGGGAGAATGAAGGGTCTCGCTGCCTTGCTGCCTTGCTGCCTTGCTTTAGCAAATGAATGATTCCGGGTTTTTAAGTGAAGGTATTAATAAGGGTCCTGGCAGGTATTCCCATGATTCACAGTGTTACATTTGCATTTAATTAATCTTGAGGAAAGCTGGAAGATAAACAGCTGTAATTCAGACCAACACTGGGACCCTGCTGCCACCTATCTGATGAAATCAGAGCCAATATGTTTGTTTTATTTCACGTGATACACACCCTCCTCTCTCTCTCTCTCTCTCACTCCTGTTCTCTCTAAGTAACATCCTCTTTCTCTTTCTGACCCCCTTTCGAACGGCAAGTCAGCTACTATGCAAATGACCAATACATTATTTATTTATTGTTATTTACAGAAAGTATACAGAAACGGTATAAAGACAGCCTTGCTTGGTGCACTACTACCACTGTCTATTGCAATTCTAAATAGACTAGATCTTTTTGATATAACATAGTGATACCGCCCAATATTTCATTTTTTATAAAAAAATAAATAATTGATTCCTTCTATCCGTGATTATCCCATCCTGTTGGGGACCTAATAATCCACTGTGATTAAGCTGCTAGCAGTATAGTAACAGGCATGAAACATGAGGTGGCAGATCTAACTGGTGAACAAAGGTGTGTTGTTGTCGCTACCAACTACGGCTTCCAATATCTGTGCTGTTACACCTTTTAAAGTCCGTGCTTTACTCAGTAATTAACACATGCCTCCAGCCTTCTGAACGTGGCAAAGTGACGGTGTTGCTCCTCTCTTCGTAACGTTTTGTCCACTGTAGTGCCGACAGAGGGAAGAGACAGCAGGTCAGCCCGAGTCATTAGAGCCACCGTGGCTTTCGTCTGAGCAGCCCGCAGATCTTTTCCTCAAAATGGGTCTCCTTTCTTCGTCGTTATGTTCTCTGGCTTTCACATCCACTAGTTGTTTTCTTCTTTTTTTTTGTACTTTGGAACGCTTGCGACATGCCACCAGGCCAAGAAAAAGAAAAAAGCTATAAAAACAGAAGTAGAAAGAGAAATGGTTAGGGGGAGGAGGGAAATAGGGACGATTGATAAGACACAATGCAATGTATCGACTCCAGTCATTTGAAACTTTTGTTTAACCGTCGTGACATTTTGATGATATACCGTGTGTATCTGTGTGTAAATATATCTGAGCATGTGTGTGTAAATGTGTGTGTGTGTGTGTTGCATTTAACTATGGTATTAATAGACTTTGCTGAGGTTACGTGGGCCCTTGGGTACGTGGTAGAACTGTCCTCCTACACAATCGAGCGTGCAGCTGTGATCTAGCCCGAGGCACACCTACCCACAGTCACTATCTAATGCATTTTACATTTTCACAGATGAAAAAGAGAGGAGATGGGGGGGGGGAGAAGGACTTTGCTCTCTTTGTTCCCTTTCTACCCTACGTCAGTTGACACATGGCGACTGTAGTGGAGGGTTTTGTGGCTCTCTAATCTGTAATTAAGGATTCTATGTACGTGGCCTCTGCATTGTGGCTGGTTCTCTGGTTGACAAATATTACTACGGGATCATGGACGTTATAAATGGCTAAACTGGAATGACAATGATTTTACGTGTACTGTGGGAATATTTGAATGTTGAGTAGTCCTTGAAAAAAATTTAACTGTTCAATTACTCTCCAGAGTTTAAGATTATTTCACCGATGGCCTCTGAAACTACCTTAATTATTGACATTTATTTGGTCTATTTGTAATAATTCACTTCTCTCAACTTGTGAGGTGAGGAGGCCACACCATGAGCAAACATACAGTATACCCATAATAGCCTGTTGTTCAACTTCATTCTGCTATAATCTGGACGTACAGTACTGTGGTGTTCTTTGTGAAAAGCTGCCATAATGCTCATAGAGGAAAATTAAATTCTTGACAAATCGGACTTCTGGGAGCTGAGATCTCTGCCAACTTCATTAGGCCTTTAAACTCGCAACAATCCATAAAGGGGAAAAATATGTCTCACTTTTACCCGACCTGTAAACTAAAAAAATAGATACTTGTACAAATATTGGAAGTATCCCTGCAGCTGAGTGGACCCTATAGCGATTTTTGTGCTCCCTAGTCACTCATCACCAACTTCTAAATAACAGACTTGGCATAGGCATCGAGCTATCTCATCTCATACAGCTCCTGAATCAGAGTGTTAGGCTGGGGCTATGCTGACACGGAGATGCTGAGTTGCCAAGAAAAATCACAAATCTCTAACCCCCCAACAACTGCCGGCCCGGTTCCCTTGTGTGTTTTCCGAGAGAGGTGTTTCCGGACATGCTGGCAGTCACGCTCCGATATCACCTTCTTTTGACCGGAATTCGGCCTCCCCGGCATTTCCCCGTGTTCCCATCTGTTTCCCTGTGAGCGAAGCGAAGCGCCGGCACACCTAGCTCCAAGACTGCTTAGCTTAGCTGCAGAGCAGACAGAGTGAGCCTGTGGGCCATTCTGTCTGATGGGCCTTGGCCCTGCATCCTCTCTGACCCCCTACTCCTCAGACTCTACCAGGAGGCCTTAAACTAACAGGAGTTTTTTTTTTTTCTGGATGTATGGTAATGCGTTATATGAGTTCCAATTTCTCTGCTAGGATGGTGTCTTGTGTTATAATTACGTGTATTTGTTGTTGGTAAGTTTAAAGGTATAAGGTATGCATTTATTGGCAATATTTGTACATTTGTGAGATACGGATTGAGAAAGTGGTCTAGGTACCCGTTGAGGAGCTCCACAGCCTGTCTCTACAGTACCTCCCTGTTGTTCTATCTGCACTCCCTCCTCTCAAGATACTACTTTTCTGAACTGCCTATCATCTAAATCTGTGGAAGACCATGGCCCAAGTACGGCCAGATCCCTACATTAGTTTTGTTAAACATTTATTTGTTAGGTTTGTTTTTATAGCGACTTTGGGATTCTACTTGTCATGAAAAGCGTGATGTACAAGAAGAATACATTCCCGTGCATTTTTTGTATGTCAGTTGCAAAATAGGTATCTCTGTTACGTGTTGATTGTTAACCAATCTACAATAATATGCATTATCCTCTGTGTATTACTTTTGAAAGGGTTATCAATCCTAAACCCAATTCAAGCCCCAAACCACTGATGTCTCCTGATATTTACTCTACAGTGTGTCCTTTAATGACAAAGAGTTCTTTCCTCCTTGATGCAGGAACGGATGTCTTTTTATGTCACTGTAGTTGAACAAAATCAGTTAAAGTAATGTCTTTGTTCTATTTGTTACGGGCATCTAACTAAAGGGCCTTTATATTAACTTCCCAAACTTCACATTACAAAGGTTTTTTTTATTCAAATCTCCCAATGGAGTTTTATGTACAGTAGCAGCTACATTTGGTCTGTGTCCCAAATGGCACCCTATTCCCTTGACAGTGCATTACTTTTGACCTGGGCCCATAGGGCTCTTGACAAAAAAAATAGTGCACTTCCTAGGGTGTAGGGTGCCATTTTGGGCACATCCTTGATCTTCAATCTTCCAGAGGGACTTCTCTTCCCACCCCTATCTCCTGAACCCCATCACCTGAAGGACTATAGGCCCTGCCAAGTCATTCATCAATGTGGCACACTCAAGTGCTTTCACATGGGGGTCCTCTGCACTGTGTGTTCTGGAAGGCCCCCAGAGGCTTCCCAAGGTTCACCTTCTGCACTGGATACAAAAAGAAAATGGTACAGCAATAACAGTGGATAGCACATTTACACCAAGTTTCCTGCCTAGCCCTCGCTAACACGACAGAAAGAAGCAATTGCGGGAGGGAAACCTTAAACGCTGTGCAATGCTACCTCACTATCTACCTTTTATATGTAATGAAGAGAACTTCAATATATATCCATTACCCCCACAGCAGTGCAGAACAAATTAGCTCTAATAGGGTTTCCCTTTCCCCTACCATCATTTTCAACATTTGCTTTGAAATTTCAATTTGGTTTTGCTTAATGTTAAAGTTCCCCCACAATGTACTATACAGCAATATGATACCAATTACAGTGACTGGAAACATGAAATGAAAAACATTAGCACAATATTAGACTGAAAAGCAGCCGTTCGAAACAAGTCCCATCCAAAGCAGCAAGCGTGTCGCATGAGATATGAAACGTACACAGAGAGATACTTGAGGACTAACAGCTTAGCTGTGGTTCATTATCAAATCATGAATACAACCACTTTTGTTACCTTGTACTTACAGTCTTATTTCGTTTATTTATTAAGTCAGTTAAGAACATATTCTTATTTACAATGACCGCCTACCCCGGCCAAACCCGGACGACGCCAGGCCAATTGTGCGCCGCCCTATGGGATTCCCAATCACAGCCGAATGTGACGCAGCCTGTATTTGAACCAGGGACTGTAGTGACTCCTCTTGCACTGAGAGATGCAGTGCCTTAGCCCGCTGCACCACTCGTGGGAACATACAGGGTCTGCCCTCGCTGAATTCATTGTTATCCTTTCAAGCATCTGTGTCAGTTTGAATACTACAACAAAAATATCACAAGGACACGCAGGCGGTGTATTAAACTTAATCCAGCACCTGCCAACTACATTTACCACCCCTTCATACCGTGTATAACACTCCACCTACTCCCCGAGCTGTGCTGCATGTGTGAGAGAGCAAGCGGGTGATTCTACAAAGATCTCTCCCACACGGTCAGTGTCGCAGGTACTCTTGCAGCCCTCTGCTGTTCCACACGGGCCACCGTATATCTCCTAGTCCTGTGGGACCGAGAGACATGGCAGCACGTTGTGACACCTGATGTCAGATTTCTCTCTCAGGCGCCCCTCGCCATCCTGCGCGGGGAGGTGGGAAACCAGATGGCGGGATTCAGACCGGCGAGTAAACGGCACACGTGTCCATGGCATGATGATCAGCGAGCGGCGCTACGCCCGCTACTACACTTCCTGTCTGCT
The DNA here is from genome assembly GCF_036934945.1 of Oncorhynchus masou masou. Classification (NCBI taxonomy): domain Eukaryota; kingdom Metazoa; phylum Chordata; class Actinopteri; order Salmoniformes; family Salmonidae; genus Oncorhynchus; species Oncorhynchus masou. The sequence continues at coordinate 25,553,071 of NC_088218.1, read as the reverse complement.
CTCCCACCTCTCTGTCACAGCAGTTGGTGTCACTATGCCTTCTGCATTTAGGGCCCCCGTGAACAGATTGGACAGTCTGCTGTTAGGATCATTCACAACACTGTCAGAATGTCCACTGGAGCTTCGCCCACAATAGGGAATGAGTCAGATTCAAGACTCTCTATGAAGCATTTGGGGATTTTAGGGAATTGATTCACTTGATTGATTTGATGGATTCAACTTTGGGTATTGTCAGTTATGCATATCATATATATGGTATGTGGTATCTTCTTGAAATATCTACTGTATGTAATATATGATAATGATATAAAATATATATATATTTTACATTTGTTTTTTAAAACATTTTTTGTCACTATTGAATATTTATGTCTGTCTTTATATTGGTTGCTTCTTCATTGATTGGCTTTGTATCATGTCTTGCCGACAGCTTTCTCAAACTGCACTTCCCAATCGCCCTGTCACAAGGTCTGGTGTGAATAGCCATATCATGTTATGGGGCTGCCCACCTACTGTAGACTATTTAGCCTTTAGCATTCGTCCCATCTCATGGCCCTCCACTATAGGTTTCCACTATAGGTGGAACCATAGCAGAAATATCCCCACCTCCAGCAGCTACTGTCCAAGCTCATCAACTAGAACACTTCACCAGATCTAGGACACAAACTAATTACTCAATGATACTTGCACAATGTCCCCACTACTCTTCATCTCAAATGCCAGCTCTCTTATAAATGTCATATGAACATCCATAAAACAATAACGGATGCCCCAGTCTCAGGAGCATTGTCTTGTTTCTTTGGCAGTAGCTCGACCCTAATCTCTTTCTGTTGCTGGAGACAGTCCCCCCCCCCCCACCTAACTGGAGGTGCATATAGACAGATGAACCTGAGGTACTGAAATCTTGCCTTGCCTGAGGGAGTTCATAAAGCCTGACATATGGTCGTGTGGCTGCAGCTCTTGACTCAGTCATGCAACACACAGTATCTAATCACATTTTCAATTGCCTCAACAACTTCAGGGTTGATTATCAGCTACTCATGTGGCTTGAGATGGGCAACACTCTAAATGCAGTTGGAAATGCTCATCTTGAGTGCCGGTGATTAAAATTTGACCCCTTGACTAGAGGGTGGGTCTGTGGGCTGTCTGTGTGTACCAGAACTCATTAGAATCCCGCTTCTATTAACAGATGCTTGCCAGGGCCGGGGTTCTGAAATCGTTGTCATGACGAGGAACGATGTCATAATTCCAAAACCCAAACATGTCTCTACATGTTTTCTAACATTATTATTTAAACCTTTAAAAAAAAACTTTACTCTACAGAAGTTAGTCTACAATTGAACATGTACTGTGAACTTCATTGGGGGTTCACCCAAAAACCGAACAGAAAGTGATGGAGAAATCTAAATGTTTTGAACATTTTGGAGGGAAAATCGAGAGAAAGGGGACCACCAGGTGCAGGCTCTCCACCTCACTCAACAGAAGCTGCTTTTCTCCTCCAATAACCCAAAGCAGGGAGAGAGATGGCACTTCCAGTAGTTGCGCCAAAAGACATTTCAAGTGTGCACTTCAAAGACTGCTTGGATTATATTCGCATACAGTGTATCCTGAGGGAAACCTTTGAAGGAAAAGTACTGCAGAGCTGCTTGTGGCCATCGAGAGAGTGTTTGTGTGTCTCTGTGTGTGTTTTGTTTGTTTGTCTAAACCCATTTTGCTCACCACACTCACCACCATGCTGTTGGGGTCTGGGGTTTCTACCAAACGCCGTGAGATTTCAGCTATGCATATTTTGCTTTATTTACCCAATTCATTTCCATCCCTGGTTAAAATGGTTCCTCAATTGCATACTTTAAGCAGTGTTGGGGATGCTACTCTGAAAATATAGTTTATCAAGCTACCAATTACTTCGCACTGGTAGAAGTTAGGTTGCTCTAAAGCTACCGTAAAGAAAAATATAGCTACTTTGAAAAAGTAGTTCACTACATCCAAACTATTTCTTGAAAAATTATACTATCTTCATCTGAAATGTCATGGACTACAAATTCCAATGACAGATCACTCTGGGATCATATGGTAACAGGTTTGAAGTGATAATTAGGCAGGTCTAATGCCCTCCAAAAAAGAAAATTCTTGCCTTACTTTGCCTATGTTTCCCTTTTGCAAAAAAAAATAGTGTGTATTTCCAGGAGTTAGCTACACACTATCAAGTGCAACTACCACTAAGCTACTGCCAAATTAAGTTACATTACTAGTTGATCTACATGTAGTTCACTACTCCCCAACATTGCATGCCTTTCATGCAAATGGCAATGTGCAGAAATTGTATTTAGTATTGGTGCCATTATAGGCAAGTGAAGTTACTTTGTCATTTTTGGGTTCACAATTTAATTGAGGAAGGGAACAAACATCTTCACGGACACCTGCAACCAACGGGTGCCATTATGCCAACTCCAACAGGGAAAAAGGCTGAAAAGACTGAAACTAATAGAAACACTGAAGCCTATTATCATAGCTAAACCCACATCAGTTAGAGGCCTCAATCACTACTCCCTGTGTCGCCTTCACATGCAGATGGTGGCATTTGTGGCATTTGTTTCAGGTGGCTCCCCACACAAAGAGACATTTGGAGAAAAAGAGTAGGGGGACTTCTTGGCTGAAAGGACAAGTAAGTAATAGGATTTGTACATTGTCCTGGAGGTTTGGGGGTTGGTTCACCTTAAAGCTGCTGGAAGGGATTAGCAGTAGCTGCTCCGGAGCCATTCGAGGTGGGCACAGTTGCCTTTTTGCATTTCAATCGAGCCAGCATTGCACGTGGAGGGACCACAGTAGAATATGTGCCTGTTATATTTCACAACGGCGGTGGCGGTGGCAGTTTGAGTTTCATTCTGGCTATTGGGCAGGCTCCCCTCGCTCCCAGTAATCACGGGTAAACAAAGAGTGGCATTGTGACTTTAGCCCCTTCCTCTTAAACGGTGGTAGAGCCCGGGTTGACCTGAGGAGAGCAACAAGGCTGCACCACATGGTGGCTAGCATTCCGCCAGATGAGGAGTGACACGGGGTTCGAAGGTTAATTTGTGTAACAGTCGAATTTGCATACAAATGAAAAATGACATAATTTTTCTGTTCTCCCAAACTTTCAATGTCATCCACATCAAGCGGCCCCATCAGCGTTCCCTGGCCGTCTGAAGAATATTCATCACTTCTGAAGATGGGGCACCTTGTTTGCTATTAATCTCTACTGCAGGTCAATGACTTAATTTGCCCAACTTTATCAGTGGTGCCATTCCCTTTTTTTCATAGTTCGGTCTCTTTGTAGCCCCCTTTTTTTAAAGTGTTCGTATTGCCTTTCTTCATACAGAGTGGATAAGCTTTTTAAGCACAACAAAGGCACATTAACTCTGTTCTCGGGAAACAGTTTTGAAGACATAAATGAATTACTTGAGACAGAAATATATCCAGCCCTCTAGATTGCTCTCTCTTTCCCCTTCTCCCTCAACACCCTTCTCCAACTTCTTGAGAGATTTCCTCTCTCCAACCGTTTTTTTTACCCTCTCCTCGTCTTGATTGGATGGATTGTTTTTCTAATCCAAGGGAAATTACTTGCAATAAGGGTCACATAATCATGGCAAAAGTGTGACGGCAAGAGTGAAGTGACTATTTCATAGTGAGTGTATGTGTGTGTGTGTGTGTGTGTGTGTGTGTGTGTGTGTGTGTGTGTGTGTGTGTGTGTGTTCGAGTGCGTGTCTCTCTGCGTGCGTACATGTGTGTCCGCGTAAGATTCCACCTTACCATTCTTCCACCGTGTCATTCTCCCCATTCTGCTCTCCTCTCATGTCTGACACTGTGTGAGGGGAGAAGCTACTCCAGAATAAGAAAGCCTAAATCCATGCATTGTCGGAGACTTTCGTTACAATAACGGATTTACAGTGCTTTCTGTCTGGCTCAAACTCTCTGCCTGACTGTGATCACTGAATAAGACCAGTCTGCATTAGAATGTCTAGTATGGGAAGCAGAGTGGAATTCCCGGTAATCAGATGTCTGACACACCAATCAAGCCTCTTGAGAACCTTTGCACAACTTCCACACAGTTCTGGAATTCTAATATCGTGGACATTCTTAGAGCCAGAGCTATATGCCAAAGACTAACTGAAAATGTCCCTCTTTTCTCCTTTTATCTCTGAGACGCAGTGCTGCATCTTTGCTCGTTGGAAGTCCTCTTAGGTTCCCGGAAGGTGGAGAAACTGTTCAGCTGCATTGACAGTCCAGTCCGATGGAAAGGGGAGTGTTGTGTTTCAAAGGGAATCATATTCATTGAATTAAACTTAATTAAACTTATTTAGAATCACTTCTTTGTGAGGCTCTAACGACTTTAATGGGACTTAATGGACTTCATCTGGCAGCTGTACGAATGATGTACTGTATTTCCTCGTCGTAAACAGCATTAGCTTTTTATATGGAGAATAAACAGACGGAGAACAGAGCATTGAACACTGTCACAAGCTGAAAATCTAGCTCCATGTAATCAACAACGTGTGCAATATGCTACTTAAGCAGTGTAGTTTTGTGTTTTGCTAGATTGCCTTGACTACTGTAAGGCTATGATAAATTGTATTCGTGATAGTTTATTTGAAGTGAATACATCCACAAGGAATGAAATAATGAACCGTTCCTTCTTTTTATGCCGTTTATGTTGATTTGCCTTTACAAGTATTTGTCCTCCGCACATTAGAATGTTCCCAAGTCTGTGTAAGTACGAAGACATCGCTGTGCAGTTTACTAGCACCGTGATTAGGCGACACGGATCAGAGTCATATACACATCGGATTGATTCTGTCTTCAAAACTGCACGCGGAATTAGATGGGAACTTTGAGAATAACCCTGCTCCATTAAGCCATGCTACTTCCTTCGGAAAGATCAACCTGAAGGAGACGAAGAAGAAGAAGATGGAAGAAACAGAGACAGCAACAGAAAGAGAGATGGGATGAGTTTGTGTAAGGCATCAGAAGATAACACATATTGTGAACTATTGTTTGGATCTTTATGCAAAAGCCTTTGTGATTTGAACGCTTGATCCCCCACAGGCAAAGGAGTGCTGGGTATTGATCTGCACTGAACGGAAAGGTTTCATCGCTCAGTCCTCACCTGCCCTCTCTTGGAGGAGTTACTACCCAGGACCGGAGCACCCTCGTCTGGGTAGCAGCCAGAGATTATGGAGAGATGACCTATACAACCTCATGAGCTTTAGGTACAGAAGGAAACCAGAGAGTGTCTAATTAGTGGTGATCAAAGACAGGGGCTTTATCCCCAAAAACAAACCTGCACATTTGAATGTGGTTAGGAAGAAGAAGAAAAAAAAGGTTTCAGGTTTTTGAAGTTTGTAAGAAGTAATACTTTTTAATGATATGCAGGCCTTGATGCTTTCCTTTACTCTCTCACTGGCTTCCAAACACACGCGCACAAGCACACGTGCACGCTTTCTCTCTCTCTCTCTCTGTCTCTCTCTCTCTCTCTCTCTCTCTCTGTCTCTCTCTCTGTCTCTCTGTGCCTCTTTCTCATTCTCTCTCACTCTTTCGGTCACACTCCCTCACATTTCCCTCTATGTATTTGTGTGTGTGTGTGTGTGTGCGTGTGTGCGTGCGTGCGTGCGTGTTCACACAATTAACTCTACATAACAGCCACAGTGAGGCACTAACTCTGGATCTCTGACACACTGAAATATAAGCATCCATTGCTTGACACATGCAAACCATACTTGATGAAACTGGACCGCAGCTAATATACTTGGCACAGTTGATAGATCCCATGGTTTTGAGGTCAACCTTGCTGTTGATAGGGTTCACCTTATCTTTGACCTCTTATGACCCCTTCTAGTGCGTTGCTCTAACCCACTCGCTGCTATTTTGATAGTTGTCTGCTGCTACATCTCTAATGCACTTGCCTTTTTGTCAATTAACATCCTCTATCAATTAGGTCATCAAATTGATTAACCAATTGACCCTTTTGGACCGAATCTAAGCATCCCCATTACAAGCATGTCTAAAGGAATAAAAGTCAATTGGAATTGATGAGGAGTTGCAAATGGGGTCTAGTGCGTTGGCATATGTGACAATTCATCTCATTAACTGTCAAATGTCCACTCAAAATGTGAGAATTACATAGTTATGAATATCATATCTAAAATGTTATTGCCCTGACTATATATACTGATACTCAACCTCTGCATCTTATACCCCCAGAGCACCACACAATATCAAATAGACATGATACCCTGGAAATGTTCAATTCATTCCTTATAAATATATTTCTCTATAGCCATTAGATATTTTTTCATATTAGGTTAACTCATTTTGCTCACAGCCACAACCCTGTGTTTGTGGCTCTTTTTAATCTTAATGAAAGCACTGGCAGGACGGCAATTTTACGCTACAATTTTGCTGCATATATTTTCTAAAATATTAGTCACGTGCCTTTGGCCTCAAAGCTTAAACAAGTTCACTGTCTCCCTTACACCAGAGGTACTTGTGGCAAAAACAATTGAGACAAGAGTTACAGTATCTAACGTTGTAAGAAAAGGTACAAAACCTACATTTTGTAGAATGCTCAGGTGAATTGTAGTAAATCTGTAACACAAGAAAACAGATGACATTTGTTAAAAAAATACATTTCCTGAGGCAAACAAAAACGTGTATTTACTTCTATGACTGTGCTATACATCATTTCCTGTTTAGCCGTCAGTCAATATTGTCATTATCACATTTAGGCAGAGGTGCAAAATATAGCATTCACCCCCCCCATATCATCCTATCTGCATACTAAATTCAGTGTTGCAGGAATCCTGGCCAACGTGAATCCTTTGGACTGGCAGCTACTGAAAAGCGATATGTGTATCACCCCCGCCTCCTCAGTTCCCCCCCCAGGGATGGGAATGCAATCAGACGTGCAGGTGTAACGTTGCTTTGGAGTAGCATTAGACATCCGATGAGTGGTAAGTCGGGGGGTTGGAGGCTCGTGTCTCGAGTTCTGTTTCTATTGCCTTTGTGCATTAAGCATTCCCTTGTCCAAAAAGAAAAGCCTGACCTAAATATGGCTAAAAGACACAACATGTGACCTGTTTAGTGCTCCCTGTCATGCCCTAGAGCCATGGCAGGGACTCTATTAAGTGGGAGAGAGCACAGATGCTACCAGATAGCCAGCATATTGTCCAGAGATGACCCATGTATAATTGCACAAAGTTCAATACACTCAGGTCTACAATTGAATTGCATTGACCACCTTTGCTTGCTGCACACTGGATTTGGATTTAAGGTGGATACAGATCTAGCTATCTTTCTGAAACAGAATCACAACCAATGCATTGTCCTGAAATATTGAACATTGCAATAGCCTTATGCATTGTATGATCCAAGCCATACCATTTCACTACACTCGCCATTAATAACTATTTGATTCTGAAATGCATATTTCACATGGAAATCAAGCTTAGAATGTGTGCACAAATCTCAGCTAGATGAATCGACTAATGAAAATCAAGTGGCCTACTGTAGTACTGCGTACTATAACAAAAGAGAATATGTCTGCAATATGGTTTCCCCTCACAAATGCAAATGTGTCCGATGGCTATGAAAAAGCTGTCTGTACTCATTTGTAGTGGCCAGCCCGGGGATAAATGAAATCACTCAAATCTTCCTCTTCCCTGCAGCTGTTAGCAGAATCGGAGCCCAGGTAGTGCTTGGGGCCTGTACAGGCAACCAAGCGACAGACATGGTGCATGGAGACACACGCCGTGGTGCAGATGCTGAGTATGTTAGTGCTACACACCATATTTCTGCCTAATGTCACTACTTGGGCTTCAGACACAATGCTGTTGGTTTGTAGAGAAATAAAAAAAATAAAAAAATAAACAATGCAACTATCTATATAATTAAAATGTATTACATGCGCAAGGACAGAATTATAAAAATGATCATAAAAGGTCATTTAACCATGAAACTACATGATCTGATATCACGGATGGTCATTCCACCTTAAATGTTAAAGGTACTCCCCCTCATTAATGTCAAGTTGCTCAATTGTTTTTTGTAGATGCTCGATTCATATTGATCATAACTCAACCGTCTCTGGACTGCAGTAGGTAATATGATCAATGGATATGTTTGCCGAGGCACGGCTAGGGTACCAGCCTTCATACGCTTTCCAAATGGATGTATAGTAGAATGAAAGGGTAGGCTAGCAGTGATCTTCCTTTCCAATCCATTGAGCTAAGATGTACTGCGATAATAGCAGTTGAGTGATAGCCACGGGGATTGGAGATGGACCATCAGGCTGTTTTGAGGCAGTATTATGGTACCAGATCATATTGACTATTGCTGAGTGTGTTGATGTTTACAAGTATACACCTTCTAGTAAACGCACAGGTACAGTCATGGAAAGCAGGAGTATAAACAAGTCCAAGTGGAATGTGGGAAATATACACTAACTTGATGTTGATCTCCTGAAATGCTATAAACCTATTCCACGCTAACGATAATTCACAATGGGCAAGAGGTGAGTCTTTTCCACTTTATTTGATCAGTCGTTAATTATTTCTTGAAGATGATGATTTATTAAAAGATGGCCACTCTCTGGAAAGGCACAAATCATTAATAAATTAACAAAGTGACAGAGCACCGTGGGGATTTTCTGTCATTAGAGTGAGAAGTAAAAAATATACATCTGATTTAAATGAATATAATTTTTTATTTTAATTGTGGAATAAAATTCCATTTAAAATGAGCCCTTATTTGCTTTTCATACGAGTCAAACTCGACTCGTCAGATATTACAATCTTAAGTTTCACTGTGGGTGTGTGCATGAGTGAGTGTATAAATGGTCACCGGTATGAGAGAGGACCTCAGGGAACATTGTGATAATGAAGCTGTGTGTGCAGTTGTGTGTGTATTGTTGTCTACATACAGAAATTAAACTGAGGTGTGTGTGTGTGGGGGGGGAGGGTGACAGATCTAGAGCTTGAAAGGTTTTAAGGTCAATAAACAAACAAGGCATTGATTTCTTGTCACTCTCCCCATTCGCAGGAAACGCAGCTTTCAGAAACGTTCAGTCCCTTTATCATAGACCTGTTATGTTCATCCCTGCTTATGGTGAAAACCTAACTCTCTAATGAAATACCCTAATTAATAGCTCCACCCAGACATCTCCAGAGAGGAGGGTATCTAAAGCAGGCCAATAGGAGAGATTGGTAATCATTTTATTGGAGAGGGATGAGAAGGAATGATGTTCTCCTCTCTGATAGATGAGCAGAAGGCTATAGGCCTGCTGATCGAAGCTGATTGTGTGTTTATGAGTCTCGGCAGAGAGAGGGAACAGCGGAGGGAGAACAAGTGTGGATTCCTCCTCGGCTCAGCTCGCTTCAAACCCATCCAGGGAAATTTTTATTTGCTCTTTTCATGTGACGAATGGCAGGCAACAACCCTGGACGTTCTTTTTTATTTTACGATCATAACGGTGCTAAGCTTTTCTTCTTCTTTTTTTCAATTGCCTCATTCTCCTTTCTCAACAAAAGTGGAAAAATGGAAATGCTTTTTGTGTGTTTTTAATCCTTCCACACTTTAATTGGCCTCTTCTCTTTACTGTGAAGGAGGTTCAAGCAATGGCGAGATGAAACAAGTGTTAGGTTGTGTGCTGCTATAGGGTGACACACGGTGTTACCAAGCGTGAACAATTGACCTGATATTTAAGCCTTCACATTTGCAATTAAAACTACAGGATCAGGGGTTATTTCAGTTTGGAAATGGAAATGGTCTTTTCTTACCAATTCATATTGCTACTTTTGTCTTTTTATTTATTATTTATTCCACAATATGATTAGGCTTGCATATGTTATGTGTTTGAAACCATTTTCAGATTTGCCTCTGGTCCAGATATCTCTTCGGTAAGTGTGATCGATATGGACATGGATTGGACTGACAACCGTCTGGTGGAGTCAGTAAAAGGGGGTCATTGACAGCCTTCTATCTGATCAGAGTGCACTATTTCACGTTGGCTTGTGTCCCAAATGGCACCCTATTCCCTACATAGTGCACTACATTTGATCAGGTTTCACAGGGCCCTGGTCAAAAGTACTGTACTATATAGTGAATAGGGTGCCATTCGGGCCGCACATCTTGTGTTAGAGGGCCAATTGCGTACTACCTTTGCTCAGTACGTGTCATAGAAACACACACTTTAGGGCCTACGTACCTCCTTTATTTATCTGAGGGGAAAGAGGTGGGAGCACATCCTTTGTATGTCTTCTACTAGTGACTTCCCACGAAATGTTGGCCTAGTTTCCTCCATTGAAACCCTATGATAGGTACCAGGATTAGCAACACTGAGTATTGATCCCACATTCTTTTTTTTACTATGTCCACATGGCAGCCAGTCAATATCTTAGAGGCTTTGATTTCTTTGTGCTGGTGTTCCAGTGGAGAAAAATGTCAAAATGTCCTCGAGTTACACTGTCATGTGTTATCAATGTTATCAATGTTATCAATGTGCCGACATAGGTATTAATAGCCACATGGGTAAGAAAGTACAGTCTATTTAACAAGGCCGCAGTATAATCAGTCCTCTTTTGAAGTGATAGTTGTATGATAAAGCGATGGAAATATTTATTGTGAAGTCTTTCCACGAGGAGCAATTGAACAGGACAAAACCATGGGATCTATCAAGATCAGTGTTTTACAGTTGAAATAATTAGGAACTATGATACTTTGCTCATGAAGAGAAAAAAATATGGAATTCACACAAGGAATGTAAGTCGTGAAAGGTTGGTAGGCCTTATCTGGGAAAAGCAGGCATGGATTATTATGGAGTTCTAGTTCTGGAATATATACTGAACAAAAATATAAAGGCAACATGCAACAATGTCTAAGAGTTTACTGAGTTACAGTTCATATAAGAAAATCAGAAAATTGAAATAAATTCATTAGGTCTTAATGCATGGATTTTGCATGACTGGGCATGGGTGCCAGGCCCAGCCAATCAGAATGAGGTTTTCCCCAAAGGGGCTTTATTACAGAAAGAAATAATCCTCAGCACCCTGTTCAACTCATTAAATGGTATATATACAAATTTGTGCACAAAATGTGAGATAAATATTATTTTTGTGGTCATGGATTTTTTTTTAAATCAGCTCATAAAACATGGGACCAACACTACATGTTGCATTCATATTTTTGTTCAGTATATAAACAGTACTTTAGCGAACAGTAGGAGTAAGTAGCGAACACAGGACAGCTGATCCCAGCGCTAAGATGCTCGCCCCAACCCTAAGAGAGTTATCTGTCCTGCGGGAGTTCGGAACAGGCTATTATCCACAACACAAACTAGCTCGTGGAGATATTTCTAGTTTTATCTTTATTGACTAGCTATGTTACACTTGCAAGCTACTTTCTTAGCAAGGAATGTCCCATGGACCAGGCAGGGAGAAGTTCTGCAGAATGGTTGGGAATGACCTAGGCTACAGCGTGTTTATTGTAGATCTACTCCTATACAAACACATCTGCTCTTCTACATGTACTGCAGATACACTACATGGCCAAAAATATGTGGACAGTTGCTCTTCGAACATCTCATTCCATAATATGGGCTTTAATATGGAGTTGGTCCCCTCTTTGCTGTAACGACAGCCTCCGCTCTTCTGGAAAGGCTTTCAATAGATGTCGGAACATTGCTGCAGGGACTTGCCTCCATTCAGCCACAAGAGCAGTAGTGAGGCTGGGCACTGATGTTGGGCGATTAGGTCTGGCTTTCCAGGCCTAATCGGCGTTCCAATGCTTCCCAAAGGTGTTCGATTGTGTTGAGGTCAGGGCTCTGTGCAAGCCAGTCAAGTTCTTCAACACCAATCTCGACAAACCATTTCTGTGTGGACCTTGCTTTGTGCAAGGGGGAATTGTCATGCTGAAACAGGAAAGGACCTTCCCCAAACTGTTGCCACAATGTTGGAAGCACAGAATCATCTAGAATGTCATTGTATGCTGTAGCGTTAAGATTTCCCTTCATGGGAACTAAGGGGCCTATCTCGAACCATGAAAAAACAGCCCCAGACCATTATTCCTCCCCTATCAAACTTCACAGTTGGCACTATGCATTGGGGCAGGTAGCGTTCTCCTGGCATCCGCTAAACCCAGATTCATCTGTCAGACTGCCAGATGGTGAAGTGTGATTCATCACTCCAGAGAACGCATTTCCACTGCTCCAGAGTCCAATGGCGGTGAGCTTTACACCACTCCAGCCGACTCTTGACATTGCACATGGTGATCTTAGGCTTGTGTGCGGCTGCTCTGCCATGGAAACCCCTTTCATGAAGCTCCTGACAAACAGTTCTTGTGCTGACGTTGCTTCCAGAGGCAGTTTGGAATTCGGTAGTGAGTGTTGCAACAGAGGACAGACAATTTTTTACACACTACTCACTTCAGCCCACGGCCGTACCCGTCCTGTGAGCTTGTGTGGCCTACCACTTTGCGGCTGAGCCATTGTTGCTCCTAGACGTTTCCGCTTCACAATAACAGCACTTACAGTTGAACGGTGCTCTAGCAGGGCAGAAATCTGACAAACTGACTCGTTGGAAAGGTGGCATCCTATGACTGTGCCACTTTGAAAGTCACTGAGCTCTTCAGTATGGGCCATTCTACTGCCAATGTTTTTCTATGGCTGTGTGCTGGATTTTATACACCTGTCAGCAACGGGTGTGGCTGAAATAGGCAAATCCACTAATTTGAAGGCCTGTCCGTATACTTTTGACCATGTAGTGTATTACGGTAAAAACTCTGATTTGTTAGAAAAGTACTTGATCCCATGTTCCATCTGGAAAGTGTCTGTGTGCTAGTGGGGGATGTAGACCTACAGTAATCTAACAATAGTTTTCAATTTATGATAACAAAGTGTCCAATTTACTATTTTACTGATGCTGCCAGTTAACCATTTACCCAAAATAATCATAGAACAAGCTTTCCGATTTGGCCTACTGAGTTTTTGCCTAAAATAATATTATTTCTCTGTCTACAACAGAAGTGAATCACAAAAATGTGAATAAAGTAAAGATTAAGTTATATGTTTTTTTTAATTAAAGAGGAGAGTCCGTACTTTATTTTGATGTGAGACTCCCCTCACAATGTGTCTTTATCTTCAGACCAAATTGTCTTTACAAATTAGGAGGCTTCATGGGTGAGAAAACAATCCAATACTGAAATATCTAGCTAATAACAACACCAAAACCTAACTATATTAATTGGCAATATTGACGCCAAATCGATAAGTCAGTAAATAAATGTCATATTATTTTCTCTAAATGAAAACATAAACCAAGTCTGGCTATCTAGCCGGTAAGCTGTAGTGACCCATTGACTACTAGCACTCACATCGCTCTGGTCGATGAAGTTGCCTTTTTCCTTGCTGCAAAATCAAATGTTTCTGGACATCATAGACACGGGTGTATTTGTCATGGTTTTATAGACGTCTCTGTTTGCTGGAGTTTTGTAGCTCATCTTTTTTGCCTGTGTAACGTCGAAGCTATCCAGGGTGAGCTTGCTACAGGAGCTCTAGCTAATTTGCAAGCTTGATATCCAAAGCACTAGCTTGACTAAACGCATCAATAATATTCACTTACTTATATGTTATCCACAAAAACATGTGGGCTCCCGTGTGGCGCAGTGGTCTAAGGCACTGCATCTCAGCGCTAGAGGTGTAACTACAGACCCTGGTTTGATCCCAGGCTGTATCACAATCGGTTGTGATCGGGTGGCGCATAATTGGCCCAGAGTCGTCCGGGTTATAGGGGAGGGTTTGGCCGTGGTAGGCCGTCATTGTAAAATAATTATTAGTTCTTAACTGACTTACCTAGTTAAATAATGGTTAAATAAATAATAAGCACAATGTTGTCATCCATAACTTGCACAAGGAAATCTGTGAAAAGGCCAGTCCTCTCAACTGAACTTGATTCATCTGTCACAATTTACCCATGATGGATCACGGTTTTAATGCTTTCGAGCAAGGCCAACATCTAGTTCGAGCCATACATCTTAATGGTTTAGTTTAGGCCTTCTATTTCTCTCTCAATGTAAAGGCAGTTGGCCCTTCATAACAAATGAAGGTACCACCTGGAAGCATTATCGAATGCCATTATATACAACATTGGCCAAGCCTTTTTAGGGCATCCCCAATATCTAATGTTTATTCAAACCCTGGTTAGAAATGTGGTAAGAAATGTAAAAGCATGTGCACACTGTTTCCCCTTCAGATTAAGGCTGTGAAAAAAACCATGTGGTTTCACCCTCCACAAGCCAACCAATGAACAACACCGATATTGAAGGGTGTGACACATGGCGAGGAATGCAAACACCATCACTTAATGGTAAGTTCACATCCAGCAAAACATTAGTAGAAACCGACAGTTAAATCCAGCAATATCATGCTTCTGGTTGGTGTAATATTGTCTCTCTGTGTCCATGTGTTGTGCGTGTACACTGCCTCTCATCTAGTCTCTGTAAGATATGTAGAGTGGATGGATAAAAATACTGTTCTTTATCAAAAGACCACAGTTATTATCTAAGAATCTTTCGAGACAATTATCTTCTGGCCTGTGTGGTTGAGTAATTTAACCAGTTCATAATTCACTGTGACATTTTGTCAATATGGTGCAATGTAAATAATGAAAAAATATGAACAATCGAAAGGACTGAATTATTAAATATAATATACATTTAAGGGAAGCCTCAACCCCTAAAAAATGTGTTGTTTTAGGCTACATTGCCAGGCTACATTTCAATTTTAAAGTTCAGCACTTGCAGAGTATCAATTTATATGTACAGAAATGAAGGACCATATCAGTCAACACCCTGCTGTCAAAATCATACAAATAGCCATATTGAAAATTAAAATAGATTATGGACAATGATGGTTCATTTGATTAAATCAATGCTCACTGTTATTGCAAAACTCATCTTACATAAATGGGCCTTTCTCATGCAAATCATGATCTATGTAAAATTGTCTAACTATAAAGTATACTGTATGGTGTTGTGGTGGAATGATATGCCTTTAGGGCACACGTCTCTCAACACAGTACTGATGTTATGGATCGTTCGGAATGATATAGACAATGCTACGTTATGGATCCCTTTTTCATCCTCTCAATATGTTGCTGCCTATGTTGATCCAGAACGTGATACATCCAAATTAAAAAGCTATGGTTTGTAATGTAGAGAAGCCATTCGTTAACTCTACGTTCACTGCCACTTTTGTTCAGAACTTTGTCCCCTATCGTTGCCTACTTCTTGCCCTAATGTGTCAGAGCCACCCCGTAGAGCCACCCCCATCCTCAGGTTGTGTCCCAAATGACACCCTGTCCCCTACATAGTGCGCTACCTTTGACCAGGGCCTCTAGTCAAAAGCAGTGCTCTCTACAGTGTAGGGAATAGTGTGTGAGGACGCACCCTCAGTCTTATCCATGAGAACCCTCTAAAATTCATTGGCAACTAATTATAACACAACCCCTCATAACCCAGCGTTTATCCTCCAATATCGTTCTCCTCGCCATGCACCATGCTTCCAGCTCACTGGTGGGAGCTGAACTGAATGTTGGCAGGGCAATTTTAAACACTCACTTAACAATGTGGCCGCCAACTCAAGGGCACTTATTTTGTTCACTCAGTCGTGTTTGTCCCCTTTCATATTAATTTGAGACCAGGTTTTGTGTTGGGAATATCTAATAATCAGATTATTTTTGCTTTATTTTTGCCTCAAATTTGAAACACGACTTCCCCAGTATCCTCCTATTGGTATTTATTTGTGTGTTTGTTTATCTATTTGTCCGTTTGCTTATTTATCTGTCTATTCATTTTTTAATGAATAAACCTCCACCAGAGGATCCACCAAGCAATGAAACTTTAAAACATGTACAGTAGTCAGGAAAATATTTACATTGAAGCTGGCCACAATCTCAGAAGATCCTCAAATGTAGGTTAGAACAGCAACGATAATATGCAAATAGCCTTATCTGGTGGGATTCACAAACAACCATCATCCTGATTGATT